>NC_051162.1:116195585-116198085 GCF_013339745.2 Dermacentor silvarum
GGAGCGCCGCCGCTGTTCTTGTCTCCAGATAGGAGGCCTGCGTCGCGCATCCCCACAGCATAGTCCCAAGTTCACATGTCCAAAACACTGTGCACAATTGAAAGTTCCGTCGTAGTTTGGGTCGATTCGGCTCATACGCCAAGGATTGGGGTACGAGTTCGTCTGTAGCAAGCGGAGAGTCACTGACTGCGCCCTGTTAAGTTGCTTCAGTGGAGCCACTGAGAATTATGGAACGTTTATAGTCCGGCGCAGCCCGCGAACCAGCGAACGTCGGTCGACGTCCTCCACATCACGCACGCTGCGCTGCAAGCTGTTCCAATGCACTTTTTTCAAATGCGTAAGCATTTCTATACTAACTCAACGAGAAAACTGTCCATGCAACCGTCTGTCCTTCCGTAAGGCGATCGCTATCAAGTTAGAGCCCGCAGCAGCGAGCAAGTGTACCTTCGCGTAGCCTGTCGCTTCAACGCGGCGAGAACACAGCGCTCACGGAGCTCTCAGTACATGCGGCACTCTCCCATTTCGCAGATCACTTTCAAGATATGGACCGTGCTCTCTCTACAACGCAAAGTGAGCGGCGCAAACCCAGATCGTCAAGCGCTATCAGCAGTATACACTCACTGTCGGCATCGCACATCGCTATCATGGTACGGCCCGCGCCGCCGCGCCAGACGTAGCCGCCGCCGGAGCACGGTTCAAATGGTTCGACGTGGGCAGATAAGATGCAAAGAGCGATAACGGCTTGTAATGATCGGAACGTCATCAGCGCCCCTGGCGCCACTACCTACAGTAGAACCAACTTACAAGAGACAGTTCACATAATAAATGTTGCGCACATTGATTCATTTCCTACATCTCGCTCGTAATGTCACCCCACACCCACATCGCTGGGCGCTATCTATAACACGAGTGAACGTTGCTTCTACTCGCCTCTTCTACGTCGTCTCATGTAGGTCTCACTTAACAGCTCGGTGTTGCAACCGCGCTTCTCTGTTCCACAATTCTTTCCCGGTCGTTCTTGCAATTACGCGCAACACACCAGCGTACGACTGCCGAACACCACGTCGTTACTACGAAATGCTTACGCTTCTTTCAGATAACTACCACAGGAGATTCTACGTAGATTTCTATAGTCTAGCGTTGCTAGACTTGGACGGACGTCGAGCGTTGGCGGACGGCGGGAGTAACTGGATAGATGCAAGGCGTGCTCCTCCGATACGGATGTCGCTGCCATGCGCAACCATGATGAAAAATTACGCCTCCGTACCATGCAGTGAGCTTGAGGGACGCGCAGGCTCGCCTGTCTAGCGTGTTTTACCTATAATCGTGCTTTGCGAGCTCAGCTGCCACCTCCGCCGCAGCGGCTCCACTCACGCTGAGCCTAATGGCTCAAAACTGCCAGTCGTACACGTGGAGAATTGTGGGTAACGCGAGCGCCGTAGTCCGGCGTCGACATAGAGCGTGTTCTAGCTTTACGTCCATGCCGCTGGGACGCACTCACAAACATCGGTTATGGCAGCCACATTGGCGCGCCGGGGTATAAAGGGTTAAGCTCTGCTTAACGTAACGTAACGTCCGCGCGCACGCCCCTGCTCCGACGTTTATTCCGAACATAAAATGGCCTTTAATGCTCGTTCAGCGTGGTATTCGATGAGCAGCGCTAAAGAATATGACTGCTGTAAAAACGTCATGCGCTTTTGTAGCGCTGGTAGGGTCCGCATCAGAGCTGCGGGCCCTTGGCTCGAGGTCAGACAGGTAGCCAGATCTGCTCCGAGGTCAGACAGGTAGCCAGATCCACGGATGATGGTATGCACGAACGAAACAAATGCAAACACAGTTTATTGTTAAACACTGAAAAAGACGGCAATAATGTCTTCTGCGATGCCGCCGTCAGCTGGACAACAAAATTTGCTCTCACGGAACCGTATCCACTTCGTGAGTTCGCGCAGAAGCGGCTTGATGAATACACGAATGAAAAGCAGGGGCGAGTTTAGAACAGTCTCCTCTCATTATTTGAGGGAACCGGTATCCCACGTGGAGCTAAGTTTTGATGGAATTCCGAGACACACCTACAGCGATCAATAAAATGATTATCCTCTATAGGGAACTGAAACGTAAGGCTGAAACTAAAGAAGTCCCACAAGATGTAACAAAAAAAGAAAACCCTCTTAAATTAAAGAAAAACAGCAAAAGAGTCAGGAAATAATTGACGAAGCTTGCATGAACTCTTGACAACTCATTGCGAAGCGAATTGACAAGTTCTAATTAACGTGTGCCCAGGGTCTAACGTAATGGGAGATATCTCGGTTAGCCTCAAACAAGCAGTCTCGACTCCATTATTTCGCGTATCTTATCGTAGACTATACAAACTCTCGCTTGACTTTCGCTGTCCTATGCTTGTTTAGTCGGTGTAACCCAAACTTAATTCTAACCTTCAGCAAGCAGGCTTAACTTGTAAAAAAATGTCGCAGTTCCGCCCGAAAGGCGAAGCATCAATTGC
>NC_051162.1:116934078-117132188 GCF_013339745.2 Dermacentor silvarum
CGTGTTGTTAACACTGCAACACTGCACAGAATATATAGGACGGGGTTGGAGTGCCTCCGTCGCGAGGACGCCACGGTCGCGCATGACGCTATCCCGAAAAAAGTGTGCATAAAGGCGGTCAGTGCAAACAGAATTCGTAAGGTTGGAATGCAATTGCTGAGGTGGAAGAATGCCAAATTTTTCGAATACAAAGATTAAGTATCGATGATTGATTCAATATGCAGTTACGCGGGTGCGTATACGTTTGTACAGTAGGAATGGGAATCTTCTGCACAATTGACTTGTAAGAAAAAAACGGAATCAGTTTTGAACAAAAGTTGCTATTGTCATTAAAAGCACACGAATAGCCTCGAACTCTTTGGAGCCTTTTTGTAAAAAGCTCTCCAAAAGTGCTGGTTTTTTATAGAATAGGGCTTTATAAAAACGCTAAATAAGTGGTTGCAAAAAGTAATCACAAGCTGTTATAACAAAGAAAATAAGAACTGCTGAAGGTTTGATCGAGTGCCATAAACATGAGTAAAAAAGCCAGTTGCAAAGAAAGCGTCCTTGGTCATAGCGTAAAACATAAAATGCTACATGACTTGATTGCCAAAAACACTCATGGCAGACTGACGCAAAATTCGCAGGGTGTCATGTAAGCTTCCTCGGCAAAATCAAAAACAAAATTTGTATTATCCATTTTGTTTATGCATTCCTTCAAACACTTTTGTCTTTTAAGTTCTGATATCTTGCGATACTTTGTATAGCAGACGAACAGTTTCAACACTTTAACAGTCGGTTGTTGGAAATAATTTCGTTAGATTCAACTTTTCGAAAATACCAAATAGTTCCCTATCGAATGTGATTACTAATAGTGTGTAATATTAGATTCGTATTCGGTAGTTCGAATATTCGCCCAACCCTGAAATTGTCATAATGCTTTGGCAAGCGTAAGGACTCTCAATAAAGAATGGAGTAGAAACAGCAGAGCCAGAAAGAAATCGCAGGCTGGAATCCCCACCACAACATCACGGGAAACAGCAAAGACTGGAGAAAGGGTGCAAAATAGAGACAGTGCCGAGCACCACCTCGTAAGACGCTTAGCGGATGTCAGGCACGTATTTCCCCCGAAGGAACACCATGATGGATCGGTCACGCCGTGAACGTAATTATGGACGTAATCTCTTCGTTTCAACCCCTTTCTCTCTCATTTGACAGTGACGGTCCTCGTGGTTTAAGTGCTGAATGACATAAAACTAAGAAAAGAAAAGAGGAACGGTGTGCACCGATCTTTCTTCTTCACACCTGCTCCCGTCAGGCCCAGCCGGTCAGTCTTGCAGTGCATCGTTTCCATTCGTCGTTCTTGATTTTCTTCTGGTAGCTCGGCAGCTCTTTCTTCTTTTTTGTTCTCGGATGCGTTTCGCCCGGCTTTGCGATATGCAAATATGCATTAGTGAACATCTGCCTGCACTTTCACTTACCACTGCACTCAGAGTACGGAGCTTACGCGTACAGATTTGCACCTGCTTCCCGCAGCGTAAATTTTGTCCCCACAAAAAAAAAGTTTGACGCTTAGTAACCATGAACTATGCATTCAAATTACGCACTGAGAGATTCATAAGTGCTGCGGTCTATGAAGTATGAAAAGAAAAAAAAATGCTGAGGTTTGTGTCGTCAGTGCTAGGAGATTTCTTTAGTGCTCAGACAGCTCTGTGAGTGTCGCGATAAATATTGTCCAAGAGTGCGAATGACCGTGAAGCACCACCGCAGCAATTTGCTTTAGATATAATGCATGCGGCCGAGGTACAGAGAAAAAATTTACATAACAAATATGGTGGAGTAATGTATTGCGTATATTTCCTCGCAGTTACTTAAAGGGCATTCCAATCGCTGCGAGATTTGAACGACACTATCTACTTTAAAAAAAAGAGCTTCACGTTCCGTTTTCACTTTTATTGATGTAACTATATTGTGTGAGCCAGCGTATATGCGTTATAGGATGTCTCCCAAGTACGCAGTAGATATCTCTTTGCCCGGAGATGCGACTTCGTTCGTACATTTATGCTGTGCAAAGCTGCACAATGCAGCTCTCTTGTCGATGCTTTGGTTTCGCCTCTCAGGGAGCGGCAAAACTCATTTCGTCCCTTTCATTTCACTTTTTCATGTGGCTACGTAGCGACATGGAGAACAGCCCCGCGCAGGGAAGCGTAACAGCATTGATGTGTGGCGGACAGCTTGCGTCTACTATCGTGTGTCTGCCAGTGCGCCTACGTGTGCAAATAGGCGTATCACGTTTCTGACCGCCTCTTCCTTCGCCTAACACTTCGTATCTTATACCATTGCAATTTAAAACGTTCACCTATAGTTTCTATATATTTTCCTTGGCTTCACTGTCATTGCGTTTCTATGGTAAGAAAAATGGAGCCCCTCTGTTTCCATGCTTCTTCGTACACGCAACTTCTTCCACTGGAGTCATTGTGAAAGGTCATCGTCATCGGCGGCATCATGACGTCACGCTGTGATTCCTGTTTTGCTGAATGCTTACGCCTTGACCTAATAGCTGAAATATCGTGTTTCTCAAGAAGCATACACCTACGTCATAGCCGCAAAATGTTCCGTAAAGGAACCGAACCGCGCCTTTGCAATAACTCCTTACTGGTTTTACGACCGTCAAACTCTTTTTGTTATGACTTGGTACGCTCTGTATGACTCCCCGAATACGAGTCAACGCCCAGCTATACATTGCGAAACACGCATGTGTTGCTCCTGACGTGCCTTCAGCCCGGAAGTTGGTAGCCGGGTGGCGTAACGTCGACCGTGACCGCGACTGCACCGAAAGTTTCAGAACGACTGAAAGTTCAGCGAGTTGGTAGTGGTTCGAGTTAGGGAAGGCCGGCGTGCAAGCACAGCTAGGTACAGGTATGTAGAAACGAAAAGAACGAAATGAGCTATACGAACGCTCAATATCAACTGAAAGGTCGCACAGTGGCGGAAAAAGAAGTAAGACATAAAAATTCGTGACATTGTCATGCCTAAGCAGGTTTTTTCTTTGGTTTTTTTTCGCGTTTGCTTGTGCGTGTCCATGATTAATGCGCTGGCGTGGCCTTCCCTTGAGGATGTGCTGATAAGTTTTGCGTCTTCCTTTTTTACCAGCGCTGTGTGACCCTTCAGTTGATAGTCGGCGTCTGTGCTGTGCTCTTATAGTGCTTGCGCCCACGCGTGTACACCTGCCTTCAGTAAGATGCATGGGAAATCCTGTGCAGGCGTGGAACTACGTCCAAGGTAAATATACCTGGTAGTGGAGCTCACATGGAAGCCAATACGTTCCACACATGGAGGTTAATCGGCGGTTCATGGGGCTTGTAGCGCCATCTGTGTGACGAGGTAGCACTTCCTGTGGAGCAAGAAATTAAGTGACGCCACATCCGTTAAGAAAAGAAGTGACGTCATTTTTGTTGCCAGAGGCGGGAAATTTATTTTGGTGTCCTGTCATTAGAGCAGTAGTTTCAAATGTCCCGCAGTTTTACTCGATGAGCATTTCGAACACTTATCCGGGAAATCGATGCCGTGAAATGCCAGCGGTACACGGGTCTCGCAGTCACACCCATGTGTAGGACGTCGTCAATTTGAAGGCCGAGGAAACTTTGGGTATTGAGTGCGCTGGTCGCACCATCGGACGCAAAGCCCGTGGGACCAGCGCAGCCGCGTGACGTCACCTAAGTGAACAAAGATGTGGTGGTCGCAACCTAATACTTTGACTGAACACGTTGTCCCACGAAGATACGCCTCGCAAGCGTAAGGCCATCAATTTCAGGCAATTGTTGACAAGAAAAAACACTACTGTACGGGGGCGTATTGTAGCAGGTGAACTTTACAAGCGTGCGCCTTTCTGCCCACTACAAGAGCTGCATTGCATTTTAATTGATAGCGCAGTCAATACCCCTTTCTTGGCGCGCGCTGAAAAATATTTATTGTTAACGCCACCACTATATAAAATTGATTAGCAAACCTATTTTTATTGAATGAAATTATGCTGTCTCTAACAGAAAAAAAGAGACGGTGTTTCTTTAACAATGTTTGTTCTCTCCTCACCTAGTGGAGCTGCAATCACTTCTCCCGTAAGCGCCCTTGCTGATGTCGGCGAGAATTGGTTGTAAGACCGCTTTTCGCCCGAAGGTTCCCGATCCTATTTGCATCTACCTTGCTAAGTCTGTCTAGGCTAGAGTTGTTTTTTTTTTTAGAACGAAGCTTTCCTGACATGCCTCCCTCACCCACTTCTCTTCTGCGGGTGTTGGCTGCTGTTGCCTTGTTGTCATACAACAACAGCCCGGGCCACTAGGCATAAGACAAAATAGAGAACCTGGGTCACTCAGTTTTGAGCAACTGGACATGCCACACTGAGTATTTGAACGTTCTTGGCCTGTCCTCTAGAGGGCATATGCGCCATGAGCAGGTGCCCAATAGTCAGCCAGAACAAGCGGTAAGAAGTGAATAAATCGGCAAAGAAAACTGACTAAATCAGCTACGAAAGAATTTTAAAAAGTTGGCGACAGAAGCAGCGGAGGACGGAGAAATAATTTAACCCATATATGCCTAAACTTTGAAAAGTTAGAATTAAAAAAAAATTTTTTTTTTGATAAGGAGCCTTTCAGAGCTTTAAGCATGTAGTATCAGCAGTTTCTTAATACACATTTTTTTGTCGTTAATGCCGGTTTTGAGCCGTCCTATCTAAGGAACTAGGAAAATGTGGTCCTTATCAGGCACGATAGATTATAAAACATTTCGTAAAACTCTCATATGTAATTTGTTACAAATGGTAGTTTTCTTAAGGCAGTGCTTTAACTGGTTCATTTGTCCTGTGAAGTACAATGTGTCGAACTGGCGATAAGCCTTCAGCACTGTCAGCACTTTTCATGCAATTACTTATAGCCATAGACGATCTGGTATAGAAGTGCTAGACGTCTTTGAAATACCAGCACGTGAGCTTCCTGTCATTCATTCTTTACAGCTGGAACGCATTGTTGACACACAACTGAAAAGGGCAAGAGAAGTAGTGTGGAAAACCACTTCTCGCCTGCATGACAGTCCACTATAGTGCGAAGTTTGAATTTAGTCAATGTTTTGTTTTTGCAAAAGCCTGATTATAAAATCTCTTCCCCCCATCCCCCTTCAACACCAAGTAACAAAACATATTATGTGACCAATACGATTTTTTATTACGCTGGTTGCTATTTGATAGAATGTCTGGTAACCCATTATATATGCTCTCGAAATCGCACCCAATCGGCCTAGTGTCCTACATGTAGGACGCCGCATTTTTAAGCATCGGAAGTTAAATTTTATATGCAGAGCGTAGATGTTCTGTCGTTTATTCGTTTTGTCTCTTATGGACGGGTAGTCCATATCTCGGCAACAACAACGAAGATTTAGGTCAACTTCGTCAAGTTTTATGGCCATGTCACCCGTCTCGATGTTCGCGTAGACACGATGTTGCACCTTTACATACTTGCCAAGGTTTGCACCGACAATAGTCAGCACAACATGAATACAGGCTAGAAGTGTCAAGATTTTATATACAAAATGGGCCGAGTAACGGCAAATAAAATCAATATACTACACCTAGAACCCTTGGCATATGTGGGTTAATGAACAAAATGAGATCAGTGCGTGCATTGAGTGAGGAGTGTTCAGTTACATAAAAGTGAAGGAGAAGCGCAGATATTTTAGTAAACATAAAAAAAAGCTGCTCGTGATAAACTTTTTTTATTCGGAAGCGCCTTTAGGTACATTACAAATAATGTTAAACAGATTTGACCATAGCTTGCTGTAAAATTACTAGACGTATCTCTGGTGTTAGTGACTACGAATGTTAAAGTATGGTGATTCAGCCGGCGTGACAATAATGGTTAGTGCATGTATTTGCCTAAACGGCGTACTTCCAAGCTTCAGACGGCTTCGTGAATTGACTAGCCGATAATTTTCAAGAAAACATTGCCTTAGTAATGCAACAGTTAGCATAGACAACCCATGTCTGTAGACGGTAACTATTTTGATGCGCTTAGAAAACTCCGAGTTCTTGACAATTTAGAAAGATAGAGTATCATAAGTAACATCACAATAAAGTCTGAAGCCACAAGCAGGAAGACATGACAAATCTATGCACTACCATCATTCCCCGTGGTAGCCGAACGACCGTAGCTCCAGAGTAGTAATGGTTCTTAAGACTTGAAAAAGCAAAGCTACCATTACGGAGACTAAAAACAAGCTGAATGTAGCAAAGTTTTCACTCAATTATTAACACTGACGTTCCCAAATTCCCCAACAAATTTTATTCATGCAAGAAGTCTAACAGGCAACTCGGGAAGGGCCCACGAATCCAGTGTTCGAGGCCCGGAAGGTGTCCTAGAAGAAGACCTGTCGCACGCAGGTGAAGACGGCATCGGTAAAGTACGGCACAAATTCAAAAGTGAGTGCGTCCCATTTCCACTTTCTACAGTACCGCCGCAGACTGGGCAAACAACCGTAAGAGCCGCAGTAAATTCGCGGTCAAAATGAGCCTGAATGAATATTTATTAAGGCAAATACTTACAGAAAATCGAAGTGAAGCAAGAGGCCATTCGGCCTGTCGTGGCTTCTCTTCGAGGAAAAATGGTAACTGAGAGGCAGACAAATACTTTAGCAAGTTACACGTACCAAATGAAAAGGCGAAATGCATCATAGAATATATTAGCACAAACACAGGAAAATGTCACGGCAACGACCATGTGCGCCATACGGAACACATTTTGTAACGCTTTCGCAACATGTGCATACGAAACGAAAAAAAAAAGAAAGCGAGAGAAAGACTGAACATCAAAATATAGCCGGAAATTTTGCATGCTTTGTGCACAAGATTGCATACATTGCAGGGCCCAGCTATTCCTGATGTAGAGAAAGTACAGTCTCGATACATTGCTCCTTTTACTAATCTTAGCAGTCCTCACTGGGACATTAATTAGCAGGCCCCTAAATATCCTGCTCGTAGCCGCGTGTTCGAATCGTGGCCGTAGTGGCCGTTTTCTAATGGGTTGCAACGCAAGGATGTCCATGTATTTGCATTTACGCATGCTCACGTCAAGAATCGCACGTCGTCTCAATCAAACTGGAGCTCCCACTCATTCATTCGTTTATTTTCGTTTGCTTTGCGCAGAGAAAAATTAGATAAAATACATTGTACAGCACAACACACACAATGCACACAACACGGCCTCTGAATAAGAAAGTGAGCAAGTCAGACAACAACAAATGATTAGAAGAGTAACAGCAGATACAAAACAAGAACGCGCGCCAGAACGTCCCTCGTTAAGTTTCGCAACGTGATAGCCTGATAAGATTACTTTATTTTTCAAGCGGATCATCCTTATGAGACGTTTACGCCCATCAGTGAGGGTTGCTCTTGCCAAAGATGAGTACGAAAAAGCCTACGCATGAATGCATGGAGAGGCTTTCCCGGTAAGGCACGCCGCAACATTCATTCAGCGATTATCGGCCTAATGGAGGCAGACCCACCGTCTGTGGCCGCCGACATTGACCCACATTTCAGCTACCACAATGGCTGCCTCTCTCCGCAGCCTAGACACAGCGCAATAACCCTTTGGTTTATCGTGTCTGAATCATAGAGCGTTACCGTTCGCTCACCCATCACCGGCACCACATGTGGTGCGGTGGTCGACCGCGCGCTTCTAAATCGCGCGCTTAAACGATGCTTTCCCGATGCGATCATCTGCTTTTCCTCCAACTCTCCCGACCGGTGTTCTCGTTACTGGATGCCTCATTAGTCAGACGAAGAGCGGCTACGCGAAGCAGTTTGCATCGCTTGCATTCGGACAGTTGCCCACTGGTTAATATAGTCACTCGAAAAGTGAGTCGCTGTATACAGCGCCATAGGTGAGTGAGGAGCGCAGGATTACTGTTTTTCATTTATTATTTGCTCGTCTTAAGTAGAATTGGAAGCACATATTGTATGTACAATACTGACACACATAACACCTAATCACGATAGGTATAAACGACTTATGAATATTTATTCTCCGGTAAGCGAGGCAGAGGACGTCTGTTATGACGCCTGCTTAGGGCTCGAAACCGAATAGATGCACAACATGGCATACAGCATATGACTCTAGAAGGCCAATTAACGTAAAATTAAAGGAGAACAAAAACCGCGTACAGGCGTTCCTGGCTATAGATGTCAGACACAAAACAAACAAGCAAGTATGCAATCTCTATCAATGACAAAAGTGACCGTGCATGCCGAAGACGCTGCAGTCTACGAGTAGCTGTATGCAATGGAAGAAGGCAAGTAGCGCCTGCGATGTAACAAATTATGCCATTGTTTGCAACATTTCGAAACTGGGTTTCGTAAATGATGCGACCCCATGCATCCGCAGAATTCAGTGATTACTGCGGCTCTGAACTCTTCAAATCAAGTGCAAACCGCAACTGTGCACAAAGGACGGCAAGGAACGGCGGACAAGCACTGACTTCCAACTGAACTTTATTATCGTAAACACACGTACACAACCCTCGCACATATGGTCATTAGCGAATTTGCCGACGCACGATTGGCAAAACTAGAAGATAACTCAAAACTTTGAGCTGTCGCTTCTCGCAGCATTCTTACATTGGAGCGTATATCAGGGTTCACAGAAATTACCCAGAGGTAGTCCAGAGACAAAAAATTCACAATCGCCAGACAAGGAAAAGACAACACTAAGGGTGCATTCTAAAATTTTAAGCAATATGAGGTATCAGTTGTGGGTTTCGAGCGCTCGCAACAGTGGTGCGACTCCGTTCCGTTGCGTTGTAGTTCCGAGAGCTCCGTGTCCTTCTCCTCCCTGCCTGGACGGGATGGCAGCGGGTCATAAAACCCTGTCACTCGGTTGTCAGCCCACCCACGGGAAGGTCAACGGGCTTCCCCCATGACCGACCTTCTGGCGGAATTCGGGTTTGCTCGCGTGCGCTTCGAGTGCGGCGCACAAGACAGGGCGGGGCCCGAGGAGACCCCATCCAGGTGTCGGAAGGTGCGTGCGTGTTCCTCTCTGCGGCGGCTGCCCGTTTGTCCGCCGTCGTTTGACGGTTATTCGACTGGTCGGGGTACGAGCCACTGCGGGCTACCGCACTCTTCCGTCGTCTCGGATGTCCGTGAGGCAGTGCCTTCCGATCATGCTCCCGTCTGTTCTACTTCTTCCTGCTTCCGTTTTCTCTGCTGCTGTGGGGGTGTGCTATGTCAGGCGCTGGCCAAAGGACAGGCGCTGGGTTCCTTGTTCTTTGTGTTCTCTGTCGCCGTGCGCTGTTAACGGCCACCGGCGACCATTTGGCGATGTCTTGAGTAGCAATTATATTCATATTGAGTCGTGTTGTTAAACTTATTTTGTATCGAACCTCGGCTTCATAAATATTCTTTGTTCCTTCCAGAGCTTCGCCTATAGGGTCTTCCTTGCTGCGTGTGCGGGCTCGCCTCTCCCTAGCTAGGAACGGCGGAGCGCGCTCCACGAACGGTGCGTCGGTACGCGTAAAGTCCATAGATATTTTTTTTTTTTAAAGAGCAGAACATCTAGGGACTTCTTTAGTTACGCGGAATTGTACGTAGCAGGCGCGGACGCGGCGCCCTGTACGCAAGGCGGTTCATGGGGCTCGAACCCGTCATTGTCGCTTGGCGTTCGCGATCGGAGCGTGCGCGCCGTGAGCGTAGTATGAGACCACACATTAAGAAGTTGCGTAGTCTCACAACTTCCGAAAAAAGGCATTATTATTATTTGATTTCCGCACATATACACTTGACAGGAAGGGATAGTGAGAGCAGGCTGGCAACTGCCACGGGAAGGGGCCCAACGCCTGCCTTCTCTTCCGGAAAGAAGGAGACCAAGGCTAACGATGATCATGCATCATTAGTTCGGCCTAACTTCTACGGTGCATTTCTATCCCGGTGTTGATATCCGGAGGAGTTTTCCTTTTGCGTGAAGCTGTTAGCGGTCTTATGATCATTCTACATATTTTTTTACACTTCCAAGCTTTTCGATAATCCCTTGCGATCCCAACCACTACCAACAACACGATACCGAACATAAAAGCCTCTCCTCTACATATCATTACTTGTCAGCCAACGAGCAAATAAATTTATTTTTTAAGTGGCACGATACCTTTACGGAAAGATTTGCAGATGGTAGTTTTCAGCCCGTGGTGTATAAACGATATCGTCAGATTCTAAAATCCATGCAATCATAGCGAGCCTCGAGGGTGTGCTGCGTTGTTGGACATGGTTATATATTTGCGTTTACCCCATGCCATAAACGCATTCTCTTCAACATGGTAATTTGGGCTTGTTGTTATCATTACTAACAGTAGACGTAACGAGATGAGGTCATTACCAATAGCGCCAAATGTTTCCTGCCACTTCTTTCGTCCACGCACGCAACCTGCTACGTCTACTACTCGCGATCTATGTAATTCTTTTTCTCTATTTGTTTCAGGGTTCAATCATCCCATCAAACCTTTTTTTTCCTCCTCGTATCTGTTGATTCTCCAGACTTTCCTGCAAACCCGCCATGGTTGCTCAGTGGCTATGGTGTTGGCTGCTGAGCACGTGGTCGCGGGATCGAATCCCGGCCACGGCGGCAGCATTTCGATGGGGGCGAAATGCGAAAACACCCGTGTACTTAGCTTTAGGTGCACGTTAAAAAGCCTCAGGTGGTCCAAATTATTTCGGAGTCCCCCACTACGGCGTGCCTCATAATGAGATCGTGGTTTTGGCACGTAAAACCCATAATTTAATTTTTAAGGACTTTCCTGCAAGATAAATCGGTCTGATTTTCGGATTGCAGAAAACTTGTGCGGATATTATACCACTACACTTTTTCTACGTGGCGTCTTATTCTCCTTGAAAACCCAGAGTGGATTCGTTGCGTACTAGGTGCGAGTATAGCAAATATTAGTCGTGTTTTCACTAGCACAAGATGGTAAGCGTTAGCTCTTTCGTCTGGAAGCAGTTTGGGCACAACGTTCTTCTCTTCAATTTGTCATTGACCGGCTTACGAAGCTTTTCTGTGTTCTGGTCGTTAAAATCTTGGAGAGGAAGCTCCAACAAATTAGGAAAAAACGTTTAACCTATAATTTCTGCCACTTATCGGGGATATCTGTTTAAAGAGCTATGATCTGATGATTAACGTATATAGGACTCTGTCCGCGTCTATACTTGCCCGTTGCGCCACAACGCCACTATATCAATCACCATATCCGCGTCGTTACATTTCAACCTAGCTTGTAGTTTCGCATCACTGCACGACATAACATTTATTTAAAAAAGAAGCTACGAAATTCGACTCTGTATATCGCATTTATATTAGTTTATCCCTGCCTCCTGCCTTTCTTTCTTCCTCTTCTTCCAATAACCAAAAGTTTAAAAGACGGTGAAGCTAATTCAACTTGAAGCCCGGTGACGATAGGAATGAAGGTTCTGAGAGGAAGCGGTATAGGAAAATTAAATATTTATTCCCGAAACAATGATATGTTTTCGCTTTCTAAAATATATATCCAATATGGAGTGGAATTTCCCTACAAATCTCGCCTGACCGAGCAGATGGATTGGATAACTAGAGTCTCACTTCACAGGTTCGCGGATTTTATTGTAATACGAGATGATAATGATTGCAATAAGAAATGGCGGCGCACTTTTCTGGTGACATCATTAGAGCTCGTTCGAGTACAAATTTTTCAATAGAATTATTAGCTTCTGCAATTTTGCTCGTAGGACACGTCTATTGCGGCCACAGCTCAATATAGAAATGTCATCTGCATATAACAGATTTCAACTGATGTGGGTATGCTCTTCTCCAATCCAATAAGAGATGTTAATAATGTCGAACTTAGGACACCGCCCTGGGAACCTCCTCGATGTGCTGTGTGTGAGCTGCGTCACCTTCTTTTGTGGACATGTAGATTGACCTATCAGTGATGTAGTCCAAGATCCAGCGGTCATATGACCACCAACTCCGACATTATTGTGACGGGGCGTCAAGTAGATAAAGCGAGACAAGATTTATAAATATTCAGAGCGTATAAGCCACGTCATCTTTCAGAGTCCTTTATCGAAGGCTCCCTTGATGTCGAGGAATAGACCGATAGTGATGTTGCGTGCAGATTTGTTGAGTTTGACGCAGTTGACAAGGCTAAGCACGTTGTCTATGCGGCTGCGGCCCTTTGTGAACCCTTACACTTGCGGAGGGCAGACATTCTTGTTCATTAGCAACCAGTCCAGGCGCGTCAATACCATCTTCCCCATAAACTTTACCACGCAACTATAGAAGCGAAACCCACTGGTCGTCCGACTTCTGCCACAATCGCGTTGCTATTTCGTCTATTTTCTTCCTGTCCCGGAGTATTGATTTATTGGCAGCAGGCTCCGGATTATTTCGGCTAGCTGAAGCTTTCTTTCCTCAATAAATGTTCGGTTTGCGCGTAAGCCGCGCGAATATAATTTAGCCTTTGGTGTCTCGCCCGTGTTAGAGTCAACGCTATCACATATACTTAGCTGAAATTACAGCACAGGATATAAACTTGGGCAGCACAACTGGACTGGTAAGTGGGGCCGCAAAGATGCAGCCTTTATTATCCCGTTCACATAGCTTCCAAAAGTGACTTACATGTACGGTGCGCAAAAAAAAAAGTGGAACGATGCCTGTTATTGGAAAAAATACATATAACTAGTATACTGTGTGTCCCAGATAACGTTAGCCAGGCTGTTCAATAATATCAAAAAGATTTACGGAGCACCGTGCAAGATAACATTATAGGACCTACGGAGTTCGGTCTTTGGATGTCTGGCGACCGACCACGGTAGGTCTTAAATTCGTATCTTGCACCATGTTCTTTCATTTTTTTTTCGTTCAACTTGAACACCGTATATGTCATATAGTGAGTGCCCACTTATAGTGACGATAACAGACAAAAAAAAGCAAAAAAAGAGAAAAACTTTGCACTGAAGTTTTGTTCGAGCAACCATCGATGAAGCGGAAATGATACGCATAGTGGTAAAACACATTAGTAGAGTAGTGTGTGTTACAGGAAACGCTGGTAGCTGGAATTGTAGTTACGAATATGAAGAAGAAGAAGGCATGGGAAAGTGATGTGATGTTTAAAGCACCTAATGGGTGGCTTATTAAAAATATTTGCAGCCTCTCCCGAAGGGCGACGCACAAACTGCGATATCAAGGGTCGCGCTCGAACATATCGGATGTTTTCTAACTGTACGCGGTTCTGACTAACGCGGACGCGACATGCGCGGGTCTGTCAAACTTTCGGGCACCGTTAAAAGCTTCAACACTCTGTGTATGGCCTGTAATGACATCACACAGGCGGCTCTACGCTGCCCGTAAGAAGCTGCGCCAGTAAAATCACAAACTTTCAGGTTTGAGCCCTGATTTTGTTTTGCAGTTTTAGTATTTAACAGCGGGAAAAAAATTAAGATAAATGGCATGCACTTGGAAAGTAACGTGTCGTGACATTTGTTTGTGGGCGGCCTGTATCAAAATTCTGAGGAATAATTTAGCCAGGAACGTAAGACCTGTCCTGAGAAATTTCAACGATTGCATATTGTATCAGTACAACTCACATATACGGCATGGGTAAACATATATATATATATATATATATATATATATATATATATATAATATGCATACCTAAATATATACGGAGCCCCAAGGGACGCCGTTGAGGACGGCTAAAATTCGACTGGAGTGTTCACGCAATTGGCATGGCAATAAAATGGATTGGGCGGCAAGGAATGAGAGACGCAGCCATGGGCGGGCGGCACACAATTAGGAGGTGCGATGAGATTAGGCAAATTTCAGGCGGAAAACAAAGTCAGCTGATGAAAATAAATGGTAATTGGAGATCGCTGGGAGACGGCGCCATCCTGCTGAGCCCAAATAAATGATCTGATGAATGTGAAGAATGTTGTTTTCTTAACTTGGAAATCCTTGATATCTAAATCCTAGGTACCTGTGCACATTCACAAAAAAGCATTGGGCCTTTTAGAAAATCCCATCACCATCTTAGCGTCGCAAATTCCACCTCTTTGTCAACATCGCAGTCAGCATTTCTTGAAAATAGATTGACGTCAGCAACAGCAGGAACAGCAAATTACAGTTCTAGAATCGCACATCCTATTTCGATCGTGAGTCTTTTTTGTAAACAAACCGATTGGAATGCAATATCCCGGCTTCAAATTGAGCTTTTCATCTGTCGAGCCAGAAATGGGTTTAAATTGTACATGTACATGGAGATCATTGGATATATACTGGCACGTTTACATTGTTTTTGCTGGCTTGTCAGGAACGTGTCAGGAGAGACACTCTGTGTGGGGAAATAAACGTGCTCACCTTATGAAAATCAACGATTTACAATTGACTAACTTAAACCCTCGGGAAACACTTTCCACGAGCCTGTTTTACACGATTGAATGGCGTCTTGTCTCTACCATAAGTTGGCTCATTGAACTCCGCGAATCACAATACGTTATTTCGTCAAACTGGGACAATCCGCTGTAACGCGTCTGCACCCAATAAGGATTCTTTAAAAAATGGAGCAAGCAAGACAGCTGTTCATATACATACAATCGTTGTGCGCATTTTAACACGAAAGTGTTTTATGCCGGGGTCCACCAAGACTTCACTGACGTATTTCCGTCACGGAAATACGTCATAGAACATATACAAAGAAAGAAACCAGAACAAAAAGTTCCACAAACATGCAAAATTTGGAAATCGAACCCACGACCTCTCGGTCCGCGACGATAGATCGCCGAGCGTTTAACCCATTGCGCCACAAACGCATTTGCAGAGAGCTACACAGACGCCCTTATATATCTAACACTCCTCCGTGTACCCGCGCTCTTGCTCGGGGCGGTGCCGCCGCCTACGAGCAGAAAAGAGAAGTACTGCATTATGACACTAATGCGCACCGACAGTGAACGCTTCGGTGGTCTCAGCACTATGACGCCTCGATGCCAGCATTCGAAGGGACGCTGGCATCAAGAAGCACTACAAACGCCACCTAGGTGGCGTTCACCGTACTCAGCACAGCGGAGCGTGGCCTCCGCAATTAGCTCTGAAAATGTTTCTGAAGTTGATCGCGGAGGCTGCAATTACGACGCGCTGTACGCGCTGATTTGACTCGGTGACGATTCAGTTACGTGCTGTCTTGCGCGTTGTATTAGTGTGTCAGTTACGTGCTTCGTCTTTCGCGTTGTGCTAGCGTGTGCAGCGTAGTGCAGCTTCCATATGCACGACGGTTGCTCATGGTCATCGACGTTGGTAGTCGTGATGGAGGAGACGTGCCACCAGGCGTCAGCGTGGGTGCATCAACGCCTAAGGGCGCTTTAGCCACAAAACACCAATAGACATTATATCAATGTGCAATAAACATTACACTACTTCTGTGAAGACACGTTTCACTTTCGTGTTCTATACCGATTCCTATAAGAGGGATCAACCACATTTTTAACCTTTGCACAAGCCTATGAAAGCACTCATGTAAACCGTGTCATTTGGTGACCAGAAATTACGTAGGCACTATAACCAGATTTCTAGCTCCAATTTGCGCATTCAAATACTTTTGAGACGTAGGAACGCTCGCATTAGGCAGCCGCTTTATTGTTTTACTCATGGTTTCTGCATAGTAAAAAGATATGAACTTCGATATTCCAGTTATGGTTGGGAAGACATCAATTTTACCCAAGTATCATTTAGCAAAAGTGCCGTCGAAAATGTTATTCTCCGCAGTGGGAGCATCAAACGTTCAGTTTTTGCAAGAATCTTTGCTCATTTCTCTCACTCTTCCAACAGGAAACTGAAACAAAATAAAGAAAAACACATTTGAATTTGATTTCGCGGACATTTTGTGTCGCTTACAATGCGGTGTGTTTTTCACCCGTCATTATACCAAAAACTGCTAGCTTACAAACCAACAATTTGCTTAAGCTGGTTGGCTCATAAACCAAAAAGTGAGCGTGATACTGTTTGTTTGGTGATCGCCCGTTTGGATCCTTTATCGGATCCACCTAACTCTACCCTTCTCGATGTTCGGAAGTCCTAGACAAGGCCACCTGGACACCGGCAAGGATGGAGTTCCTACTGAATCCGCGCGTGGATGTTACATATTCAGCAGATTCATCATATATATAGTCCGGATAAAATGTGTCACAAACATATTTCACATGTACAGAATGAATAAACGAGAAAGATAATGCACATATAGGACATATCGAAAGCGCGTATGGAATGAAACAAGTGAAATAGATCTAAAGAAGGTTCAGGAAATATTTAAATTTAAATTAAATACCGGGAATTCACGTGCCAGTACCTCAATATCATTATGAGGCATGTCTTAGTGGGGGACTCCAGAATAATTTAGACCACCTGGGGTTTTTAACGTGCAGCCAATGCTTGGTACACGGTCGTTTTCTTCCTTGCCACACCATCGAAATGCGGCCGCCGAGGCCGGTATTTGATCCCGCGCCTTTGGGCATAACCGCACAAAGTCGTAGCCAGTACACCACCACGTTGGTTATATGATAGCTTTTCACATGAATGCAATGTACACGGACCGAATAATAACCGTTACATGTAATAGAGCACACAATTTGCTATTTGAGATCCGCATCAATGCCCAGGTGTCAGGTAAAGCGGGATGCGAGTGGTGGTATACTGGTGCAATACTTATGACAAAGCTGCCATTATGTCGCGAGTAACCAATAAGAGAGCGCCTGTTTTGGTAACTTCTTGCCTTTCAAAGCATCCGAGAGCATCAAGTTGTACCTGTTCGTGTATTGGGCCGAAAAAGTTAGGGGGAATCAATGGGCGAAATATTTAGTAACGACCATAGAGCCATGGTCCACACAAAGAGCGATGGAAAGAAAAATGTTAGGCCTAACGCTAAGAGACAGGAAGAGAGCGGTGTGGATCAGAGAGCAAAAGGGGATAGCCGATATTCTTGTTGACATTGCGAGGAAAAATGGAGCTGTGCAGGCCGTGTAACGCATAGAATGGATAACCGTTGGACCGTTAGAGTTACGGAATGGATGCCAACAGAAGGGAAGCGCAGTCGAGGACGGCAGAAAACTAGGTGGGGTGGCGAAGTTAGGATATTTGTAGGCGCAAGTTGGAATCAGCTAGCGCAAGACAGGAGATCACATAAAGAGGCCTTCGTCCGGCAGTGGACACAATATAGGCTGATGATGGTGATAGAAACCAAACAATGAAGGCAGGAGAAGCCGGGGCAAATAAAGGTATTTCTAAAACGAAGCGTTCATTGCGAAACCTACTGGAATTTTCTGACCGTCAAGGTTTCTCCTCCTGGGCGCTGCTGCTGTCTCACCGAACAGGTCGCAAGCAGGACAGCACTAGTATAAGGAATCCGCTTATACTAAATGCGTTTATAGCTGTAAATAAAAAATCCCCTGTGGCCTTTAGCATAAATCTAATAACTCCTTACTAAATAATCGATGAGGTGGTCCTTACTTCTACAAGGAATCTGAATGTTTTATTGAATAACTAACATGACCATGCTAAATTACATTTTATTATTTACCTTACAGCACACATTGCAATTTACGAATTGCATCCTGTGGGTTCGGAAGGCGTATACGCACTAGAAACAATTATTCGGGATAACACCAGTTTCGAGATAATGATATTTAAAGGGTGCGAAGAAATACATTGGTCTTCCAGTTACTTTTCTGCTTCAATGTATAAAAGCGTTTTCTTTAAAAAATGTGAGTGGAACACCCTTGCGTTCTTACCGAAATTTTGACGGAGCATCTCTCCAACTGGTGCGAACCTCAAAATTCGTTCCAATTCCATGCGCCTTTCAAACTCACTAGCTTCAATTTGCAAATTGCAGTATGTGCTGTAAATGATAAATAAGAGTACTATTACAGATTATTTCTTATGTCCGATTAAGCATTTTGATTCCGCGTAGAATATCCGCATCATCGAGTAATTAGTTCAAGGGTTAGAATTGATTCCCTGCCAGAGCAGATTTTCAAAATTTTGATGCAGAGCTGCATCAAATTTTTGAAAATCAGTTTTAAGACACACAATTATATATATATATATATATATATATATAGATTCATTTGTACAACCCCTACAAATGAGCCGTTGCCGGCTCTGTTCTCCACAGAATCACGCCATGATCAACAAACGCCACCTAAATAGGCTCAAAGGAGCACATGCGGCTGCAAAAGCTTAATTACTTTATTGAAGTGACTCTTATTATGCTTTTTTTGTTTTCAGGGATTTGCGTCACTGCTGGGTCGGTTTATAGCAGAGTGATGTGAGCCGATCTTAGAGGCAGTGCAATAGTAATCTGGACTGATGCCTGAGGCAATTTAATCCGCGGTCATTCCGTCTTCCCGTTGGCAGGCGCTCAATCGCTATACCTCAAAAAGTAGTATGGAAGGTTAACAGTTCTCTGGCATATAATTAATCGCTTCAAGAAACTGTCGCTTATGCAGAATCCAACATTTACACCGTATCTGCGATTTTTTTTAATTCAAGTGCGAAGTAAACCTAATTGAGGCTTAATTTTGTTATAACACTCTCCCAGCCTTGACGTCATCAGATACAGTGTACGAAGCTTGTTGCCTAGTTGCATGCACCTAAATTATGTACAGCGACATGGCTGGGGCGGAAAGGATGTCCTCCACCCACTCCGTGGTCGCGAGTATACGGTGGGCAACACTCCCTTGGGTAGCTCATGAATGTTAATTATGATCATAATGCTCAAGAATGTCAACAGCTGGACCGTCATCGGTAGTCAAGTTGTCGAGAATTGCACGTGTCAGACCGAGGTTAAGGATTTGGCTAGATCCAATCAGTGGCAAAGTTGTGCTATAGCTGAGAAACTCCTACAGAGAAATCATTTTTCCCAGCAACCGCTGAACCAATTTTCATGTGGTTTGTCGCATTTAAATGAAGTTAAAATCTAGTAACTGTAGGAAAATCTTTTATTGAAGCTGTCACTTGTATTTTAAATGTGTTGAAACTTTAAAAAAAAGGAAAGAAAGAAAACTCAAATGCCAGGTATACAACTCTGCAACTCGGCAACAAAAAACAATATCACAAGTTTATCAACTTACCAAATATCTCATTAGAGTTGACAAATTGGTATATTGAGCACTGTGAAATATGCTACTAATTTGTCAGTAGGGTTATTGCAAAACCCTCCTTAAAGATATTATAACTTCACGCAGCACGTCAAAGAACCCCAGGTGGTCTGAATTTCCGGAGTCCCCCACTACGGCGTGCCTCATAATCAGATCGTGGTTTTGGCACGTAAACCCCATAATTTTTTTTTCACATAGGCTGTAAATTCATATGTATCTTTGTGCGCTTGAGAGGCTCTAACACATTCAGTTTAGAGAATGGTGGTATGTGCTTTGGGTGCAGAGTTATGGATTTGTAAACTTCGTGCTGCAATTTTTTTTTTAATTTCTGATCGTTGTTTAATCTGACGATCGACTTCTACGGTTTTACACAATTTCTTCTTGTCCTATCATTTCTCTTTGCTTTATTACAAGTATGAAGTTTGTCCAAACTGTAACCGTCATATTTAATTTTTACCAGAATTCAATGTTAAAACCATTATTCTGCGCCTATACTTTCATTGGCTTCGCTGTCTGTTGTGTTTTCACGGTCGTTACACTTGTTGTTGTTACACTAATTACCATGTTCGTGCTTATAATCTGCACAGTGTAGCCGCAGAAAAGCTTTCTTTCTTGCGAGAGCATTGTGGCGGTGCAATCCTTCACACCAGATTGTTCTCCGTTTAAAGAACAATCAACCACCAGAAACTGGGGCACTGGGTGGAAGAACTCAAAATGAGGACCCTGTCTAGGAGAAAATCCCTGTCATCGTTGGAGCAATCACTTCCGTGTAAATGGCTTTGACGGTAACTTTGTTCAGGGCACTTAATAACGTTTCATGCTCAAACTATTACCCGGGACTGTCTCTTTAAATAAGAGAAACAACCTTTTCGGTAGTTCTTGCGGCAGTGGTTGTAATTGGCTAATAGCACGAAAGTACTGAGATTGGGCGAACGCAATTTAAAACTTAGACTCTCTGTAGATAGGTATGTATAAAAGCAAAAAGAAAAGCACACGCGCGTTTACACACGTGTGATTTTCGAAAGCTGGTATCAGTGTACCAGAGTGACGTATCGACCTTGGACTTAGAAGCGCACTGCTCCGGAAGCTACTGCATGGCAACAAAGCTTCCTCTAATTTCGTAGCCGGATGGTTGTAATCCTCTTTACTTTCTCTGTGATGAGCTCAACATTTTATTTGCGCTTATTCGCTCCTTTGATAGGTTCTTGATGCTCTTGATTTGTCGGGGAGGGCAGAGCTCCTAAAGACAGCAGTGGTAGCGAACAGAGATGGTCGATGAGCCCGAGAAGTTCAAAGGATCAAGCTGGTCATCTGGAAGGTAATCATGTCAAGTGCGCCCCGATGTTAATCGGATCACGAAGACTTCAACAGCACGGCTGCACTGCAAAGCTACTTCAAAATTGTAGCATGATACAGATACAAGATACTCAGGTGATACATATTTGAGGTACAGATACAATTGTTATGGACGTTATGACTCCCCATCTCAATTGATTAATGAAAATAATATTGCCTCCCTAGAATCCCGAATAAAGGTAGCACGCCTAACATTGGAGGTTTTAGCTGAGCGCTTGCTGTACGCTCCGCTCAGACCGGCATATGCTAGCAAATGCTACACAACCGCTTACCGGGAACGCTCATACCGGCAGCGGAACGAAGATCGCATCTTTCGCTCCGCTTACAAAGCCGACTGAGCGGAGCGTGACAGCGTGCCTACTTAGCCTCTTCGATGTTTTGCAGCCGAGTTGATTGCGCGTCGCTCGCGTCTCGGCAAGACACGCTTATGAAATGCGGAAATCTACGCAGTTACCTGCAGTATCTCAGAGCGTGAAATCTTAGCGGAGCGGAGCGTAAGCGGCGCTCTGCTAAAACTGTCTATTGCTTTTCCGCCTTTGGAAACGGGAACTACAACCCAGTCTCCAACCGCTACAGCTAGACCCTACCAGAAATCATCACCCCCGACAAGATAACCCCTATTTTCGCGCGCACAAATGGATTTAAGCATTCTTTCTTTCCTAGACAATAAATGATTGGAACTCTCTGCCGGCCGATGTATTCTTGTCCAATAACATACCACATGGCATTGAAAAACTGCCTTTCAATTAAACGTATGAACTCGTGAGTACTTTCATACGTGTTAGACGGCGCATGAGAGAGATCACTTGTGTCTATCTTATAGAGCACTGGACGGGCTCGGGCTTACCCGAAAGCCCGGGCCGGGCAGTTTTTTCACGGGCTCGGGCCGGGCTCGGGCACCGCATGTGCTTTTGACCCGGGCCCGGGCCGGGCTCGGACTTTCTGGTGGAGTGCATGTAATGTGCAGCGAGTTATGTTCGTGCATCTCGACTCTCAAAAACATGTCTTTTTCCGTCTCGGGCCGGGTTCGGGCTGGTTTCGAGCCGGGCTCGGGCCTAAGGTAAAGGGGTGGCGGGCCGGGCCGGGCGGGTAACGCAGATTATATCCGAGCCCGGGCCGGGCCCGGGTCTCGCCATAAACGACGATCTTTTGGACGATCTCGGCGGGCAGCCCAACGTAAAACGGGCCCGGGCCCGGCCCGGGCTGAAAAAAATCGGCCCGTGCAGTGCTCTACTATCTTCGCTGCGTTAGGCCTGAAAAAAAAAAAAAACACTGTATAAACTGGTACTGCAAATATTTCTCACCTTTCAATTCAATCCCTTGTTTGTATGCTTGTAGAATGTGTTTTTTAATGTTTTTAATATCATCCTTCAATGCATCTCATATGCTTCAATGCATTTCATATTTCGTATGTATTCCTTTTCTTTGAGCGTATTTAGTTTCATTACTGTATAAACGAATTCTCTCCGGCTTGGGCCACATGTTGGCCTGCAGTACTCTGCAAATACATAAATAATAAATAAAGTAAATAAATAAACGTATACCAGCGGAATAACTGAATCCGATCGATACTCGACATTTGTATACGTTAAGATACCTCGATACATTTGTAAGTGTTTCCTTATACCTGCACTGTTTGGGCCGCTGTGAATTATAATGGCTTTCAAACTTCTTAACACTAGCCAACAGCCCTTGTTCCTTGCCGATTATCTGTACTGATTACGGTAAAAAGTTTTTTGATGTTCTAAAAAAAACAATATATTGCAATTCCGCAAAATTCTATCAATAAGACTGACAGTATAACATCCGATCAACGTGGGAACAGCGAGCCTTCCGCGAGCCTTCAGCGTGCCTTCAGCGAGCGTTCTACGCCGCCTATATCGCATATACGAGGCATTGCTTTGAAAGCCAATCCTAAAGCGGGTCGGGGTCTTATTTTGCTACGTGTGTGTTTGCATAGTTCCATATTCGCTCGAATTCAAGTTGGAGATGACGCGCTAAACATGCTTGCGCATGTTACCTGCCACCCCCCCCCCCCCCCCTCATCGCAACACTTTAGAAACAATTTTAAAAGTCTGTGCAAATGCGTCCCACTGCGAAGCTTTCTTATTTTTAGGTTGTAGTAAACGGGCCTGATTAACACGATCTTGCAAGATTGGCAGCAATGTTCAAAATGGTGAAGGTTATGGTGAGGGTTAAAAGCCCAGGCAGATCTGTGCGTGCTACTGATTATAATCTTGCAGAACCCGCATCTTGCTTTTACTTTATCCTCGCCAGACGAAGAAACAGCAGAAGATGTTATTCCATTGCAAATAGTATGCTATCATTTGCCCTGCTCTGTAATAAAAAAAATCTATAAAATTGAGCCGCAAACGCTGCAGGAGACTTCACTGATTGCCCGCATCAGGCAACTACAATATAGTCTTGCTGTTGTGCACCTCTGCGCTTTCATGTGAGCACATCGATTCTGACAACGCGGAGAAAATTTGCTCATCACGATAGTTCATTCACATAGCGGGTGGACATAGCGCACAAACGAGTAATCATGTTTTGTTAATATGTCGGAATTTCCATCCATAAGTAAATGCATGCGGGCGTATAATTACCATGTCCCTCTGTTGTAGATGAATAAACCTGCGGCGCAGAATAGTAAAAGTCGGCTGGAGTCATACGGCTAATCGACAAACCCTAACGCGAGTGGGGCTCCGCGTTCTCCTGTAGAGTCTCTCGCGCTGCTAGCTAGTCGTGACGGCAGCCATATTGTTCCGACTAATGGCATCCTGATCGATCCTGATGGTGAAGTGCAAACTGTGTCCAGTGCAGCGGCCGTGGAATAAGCTGGCTACAAGTGTCACTTTAGATCCCTTTACTGCATTACTACTGTATATTGCTGCTGCATTACGGCAGCGACTACGTGATCGTGGCCGTGGAAGATATACCATGGAGAGTGTACTTTATTTAGCGCTTGTTTTTTCAGGCTCCGAAATTGATTAGGAGCTTCTGTGACGGTATTTAGCAGTGACTGCATCTGCATTCGTTATGTGCACAGTACTCAAATCTGCAACGACATGCATAGCTGTCCCAGTTATTATGTTTCTGCAATGTGGACAGAAGCAGCGCAAAAGAATCACTCCGTCTCCCGCTAAAGGGGACCATGTGTGAATGCGAAGCAGCGAGGAGATGGTTAGCTTGAGCGGGAGATGGTTTCGCGGCAGCGGCCCGAGCGCTCATCGCGGCGCCGCACAGGAGAGAGAATGAGGCGCGCGCGCTCCGTTATTTTCATACCGCGGAACTACCGTAGCGCCCCCAGCGCAGTATTCAGCTGTCGCACCACCTGTCGTGCGCGCCGCTCCGGATTCCTAGAGGAGAGAAAGGGATTTTATTACTCTGTGGAATCTATTTTTTACGGAATAATGATAAAGGTTGTAGGAAATATGTGGAAGTCATATGTTCGGAATCTCGAAACTATAGAATAATATATTGCAATTCAGATGGCAAGGATTATGCCTGGTGCAAGCGCATTTTCAGGGACGTAAGCACTACCGACAATCGGAGCACTTACCACTGTTTTCGAGATTTCTAGAGTAAAAAAGAATAATACGAATGCACGTGATCGCTTCCTCGTGGCGGCTGCACGGATTACTCAGCAAGTTAATTATGGCAACAACGATGCCATACAGCATATTGCACTGATGGAAAGTGGCAGTGCGTTTGTTTAAATCTTGGATGGCTCCGCTCTTCTGTAGGCCATGCCAATCACCGATGTATCGGATGGCCTGAAACAATAGTTTACTCTGGTACACCTCACTGGCAATGAGTTGTGCTGCTGAGCACTATGTCAGGGTTTCAATTCGCGTCCTCGGAGGACACATTTCGATGAACGTGGAATGCAACAACGCTCGTGCACGTATACTTGTGTTAACGTTAAAGAAACCCACGCAGTTAAAATCCGGAACCCTCCATGTCGGCTCCCTCTAAGCCACCTGTAAAGCTTCGATATAATTGCAATGTTTACTTACTTTCTTGAATAAAGTTGTCCCGAAAAAAGATAACAGAAGTATAAACATAATTTTTACTATTTCGTTCAATGCGTTTTCAATATATCAATTCAATATTTCAGGCTTTCACTCATTGTCATAGCCTTCTTCAAATAAGACACGCAGCACTCTCTCTCGGCGCCACTGAAAATGGCTGTGGCCATTGTCTCGGTTTATTTAATGCTCGATGACTCTCTCTTGTCTCTGCCGCTATGTTCTTAAGCACTGTATATGAAAAGCACAGCAATAAGTGCAATTCGTTATGGCACAATTCACGTCTGCAAGAATTTCTTTTTTCGCCTCTTGCTTCCGAAATTGTCGTTCGAAGGAGCAAGAATTCAGGGCAGGACTGAAACATAGGAACGACGTAGCCTGCTGCAGGGAAATCCTCCGAAAGTATCGAACGAAAGAATTACGCAGCTTGCGTCGTTTCCCATGTCAAGTTCACAAGTCTGTAGACAGGCCGTAAAATACGCCGTGGAGAACGAACGTGTTACAGCTGAAACCCAGGTCGCATGTGACCGAGAAGCGGGTTAACTGCTGCCCCCTAGGAGCATTGCCACCAACGACGGCGACCCCTTATGTATGAACGCCGAAGCGTAGCGAGCGGCACTATCTAGAGCCACGCTTCGCCATATATATATATATATATATATATATATATATATATATATATATATATATATATATATATATATATATGCGTGAACATGGCCGCGTTATGCAAAGCTCCGTACCGCAGCCCGGCAGCCATGTTTGACCCTCAGTGAACGTGGTCGTAAACCGCAGCGGCCGAAACGACGAGCCCCGAATGGGTGAAACTGAAGCTTCGCGGGGAAAGAGAAATGGCTTCTGGCTCTTTCTTCGTGCGTGGTTTTAGTGGGCCTCCAAGAGTACGGGTCAGTGCGCATATTTGGCGTGCGCAAAAGGACGACTCGAGCCGGCGTTCATAACCGTCTGCGGCCATTACCGAGTCCCGCCTGCCTTAGGAGTTGGGCTGCCGTTCGACCAGTTCTCATTAAAGCCTATCTAAGCCCTTATTTAATGGGGACGCGAGAAAATGTCCCGTAGAGTGCAGGGCGACTATATCGCAGAAGACGTTCACAGAGTGTCGTATACATGCACAAAAGGTCACTCGCAGCGCATCCATCAGCGTCTCTTGAGAGAATTCTGAAGATACTCGTGGATGACCGCAGCCTTTTACTTTAATTTTTAAACATGACGTGTCCATGACGTGTATGTCAAAAGCCACAAAACCAGGAACTTCTTATTTGAAGAAGAGTGCCCAATCTTCAGCGTCTGGGTGAGACATCACGTTTTCTAAAGTGTAGAGTGGCACAATTGTTTGTTGGTACATTCGAACAAGATTCGTGGAAAGTCTTTGAATGGGTGAACAAGACTCAGTGTGGCCGCCACGATAGGTCTGTGTTTATTGCGTGCTGTGCTTCAGGAAGCCTCGAGTGAGCAACATGGTTTGAGGGGGGAGACATTTCTTCTCACATCGTATGACACATTTTGTTTCTGCAGCCTCGTGCTTAAAATATAACAACTTGAAATTATTTCGTCCTCGAGGGAAGAGAAGGCTGTCTTGTGGAAGCCGAAACGTCCTTTCACTCCTTTAGACAATGATATTACACATCCTTTTTTTTTTTCAAGAACAACGCTCATTTTCTGTCTCCTTGCAGCGACAGCGTACAAGTCACAAGCGTAAGATATAGAACGTAAATTATTGTTTTGGGTCATTCTCACTGATATTTGCCTTAATAGAACAAGGACACTCTCGTTCAACACTTAGCCTTGTCCATAATTGCAGCATCACCTAACCATGACATCACAGCATTCGATAGCGGCAACCTTTTCTACAATACAGTCTTTATTGATAAGAAGCGGTCGATATTGCGTTCTAAAACAAAATCTCGCGTGGAGCTGGAATTATGTGTTGCGTTTTCTTCTACGTTAAAGTGTAGAAATGAGCACACATAAACAAAAAACAACTGTGAATTCTGAAAAATCTGCGGCGTCCACTGGACGTCACGGGGTCCTCAGTTTGGACGCGAAATAGGAGATGGTATTGGTTCTTTTTCTCTATTAGGTAGTCATCTGTGGATACTGAGGAAACCGAGGAAGCGTATCGAATAATTAGTGTGACAGACAAGTCTGAGTTACCCTTTCCCCTTCATGTTCGTTTTATCAGAGTTTTGTCTGGCTGTTCCAACACCAGCAATTTCCAAGCAGGATGACACCACGCATTATGGCGTCTCCGTTAGAAGAAGAAACCGCCTCCGCGTGGGTTCTCCGGCACAATCTATTGTAGCTTGGCTGATGATTTTCGGCAGACAAATGTGACAGTCTGCGTAGTATCGTGTTAGAAAGGCAACAACCAGCCTTTATTTTCTCGGTTTCGGCTCCTTTGTATCCGGAATGCACCGGAGGACATGATTGATATCGACTTTTCCGAGAACAATGTCGTGCGGCGGTCAGCGTCCCTTGTCTTCTAATTGCATAGTATGCACAAAATTCAACCGAACGAGGTTGATTGGGAAGAGAGTAGAAATGGTAATCTAACAAAATAAAAAAAGCTTGTGATGTACGGTGCTTCGTAATATGGCAGTAATATTGTAATAAAAGGTGGCTCAAAATAAATTATAGGGTTTTACGTGCCAAAACCAGTTCTGATTATGAGGCCCGCCGTAGTGGGGGACTCCGGAAATTTGGACCACCTGGGGTTCTTTAACGTGCACCTAAATCTAAGTACACCGGTGTTTTCGCATTTCGCCCCCATCGAAATGCGGCCGCCGTGGCCGGGATTCGATCCCGCGACCTCGTGCTCAGCAGCCCAACACTATAGCTACTGAGCAACCACGGCGGGTATAAAAGGTGGCTCAGAAATAATGGACGCATGTTATTTCGAAGGCTTTGGTGTATTCACTTACAGAACAACTGTGCAAATACTATGTTCCTACATAGCAGCCCCGAAGGCGGCGTATCACCAGGTTGCCGATACGCGTGGCAGGGCCCCGATGTATGTAAAGCCATCGCTACCTGCAGGAACATGACTGGTATTTGAGCATATATACAGTGGAGAGTACATAAGCGCTAAGGTTTTATATAGCGAAGCTTTCGGCGAATGAAACGCACAGGTAAATACGTGCGGCTTCAGCGGCCACACTAAAATAGATGGTTAGGAAACACAGCCTCTGAGTTCTATTTCCGTTCGAAGCCAATTGCTCGCTATGGTGGGTCCGCGTGCCGCAGAGTCGTGAGAAACCTTTCTTGTGGGCTGTCATGTCTTCTTGTGTTCTTGAGGGGGCGTGATGAATAAACGCTCGTACGGCTTTCGAGGAGTCAATATTTGAGCGTAGATTCGAGTCAGCTCTGCGCAACACCTTTCCTTATTTAGACTCGTGGAAGCACAAGCGCTCCTAAAGAACCCCCCCCCCCCCCCCCCTCCCGTCATATATCCCGTTCAGAAGCAGGGGCTTATCAGATCGACGCAGCAAAAGGTGAAGTGTAGCGCAAGAAACGATTTCATTGTCTCGCTTCCAAGCACCCCGTAAGTCCTCTCACTCGCTGCATATTCATGTTTTTCTTACCGAGCCGTTTGTCTATCGGTACGAGTTGGGGCTGCGAGAAGTCTAAGAAGAACCTACGTGGCTGGGCAAACGGGTCCGCCTGAATCTTGGTGCGCGTCCTGGTGCCGAAGCGGTGCAGTTTCGCGGCTATTTTCTCGCTCCTGTACTGCGAAGCGCATATGAACGGGATGGGAATCAGATACGGGATCTAATGATAGCGCGCGGAGGGCCCATCTTGAGGCATATGTCATATTCGAGCTGCGCTGAAGACAGATGGCGCATTCTGCGTCTTTTCCATAACAATGGCGGCGACTATCTCCTGCTTTTACTACCTTCTGCCGATCCGTGCGTGGGTGAAAGTCGAAACGATCCGTCATTATTAGGTTCATTTTTGTCGTCTTCGGATGCCCATGGCAGTTTCTATACACTATTTTACGGAAGCGTTTAGGTGCGGCCATTTTGGGCTGTTAACGCTGCTATTTTCTGTCATTAATAACAAGGCGTACGTTGCTACAATCGATTCGCAAGCATGAAAACAGTTCTATAAATGCATTCAGCGTTTCATAACCACGATACATGACTTGACTTCTCATAATGCTTTGAAATTGTTCGTGTAAGAGCCCAAGATAGCGGCGCCTATGAATGGAATATAACATCGTCTATAGTGCACCCGCCGATCTCCAAGTAAGTTGATATGAACTAAACAGTGTTATGTCATTCACGTCCACCCACCAACTCTCATGGTGGCTTGGCGGGTGCCCATGTGCTAGGCAACACCCTTCAACCTATTTAATCATACCATAACAGAAAAAAATCAATGCTAGTGGTTTACGTGCCAAAACCACGATTGGATCATGATTAAAGCAGTCGGAGGGGGGGGGGGGGCACTCCGGATTTATTTAGATCACCTGGAAAGCCTAACGTGCAAGCAATGCGCTGTACACGTGCGTTTTCGAATTTTTACAACATTGAAATGCTGCCGCAATGGCCGGGAATCGATCTCACGACCTTGTGCTTGGCAGCGCACTGCCGTAGCAACAATAGGCCACCACGGCGGTTGAGATTTAGCAGGAATCACCACGGCTGTGCTTTGAAAGCATCCGCTTTTAAGCCCCACAAAGCTCAACGCATCGTTTTTCCATAGGCTGAAATGGGTTCCTCAAGACTTAAAGTTCAGCACGGGAAACGTGACGAAGAGGCCCCAGTAGCAGTTTTAATTGGCCGAAGAGAGTTTTAAATTGCGGATATTTCAACAAACGAGCCGCACAAACCAACGGCCCATCAATTACTACATCGACTCATTTCTACTCAACAAAAACTTCGTGGTGTTTTTTATTTGTATATACGAATGAGTATAGTTCACGGACAGATATAAAGGTCAACAAAACGTTCAAGTTTTCTTTGATGTGGAATGCTGTTTAGGATTTGTGGGGTTGAGTACTGTACTATAAGAAGAAAGCAGGCTGCTGGCGGCTGCTTTTGCGGGAGTCACTGAGACACGTTTAACGCTATTTTATATTGTATTCGTAATTTACACTCTAGAAACACCTTACACCCTTTGGGACGTTATCTTTGTCTGAAAAGGATAATCGCTATTTATCGTGCGTGCTTCACCTTTCGAACTTTAACGCTACGCGCCTCGTAATTTAAGGTCGCGAAACGGCATGCGCTTGATGAGCATGACATGTCATTACTGACAGAATAGTATTGAGCGCTAAGTTTTCAACAACGAAAACGCAACCCAGACAGGGGATTGTAATAGTTGTGGGACAATGTGACGCCTCCAATGGTGTGATCTGGTTTTTGAACGTACCTGACGTAATAATCTTATTTCGCGTTTGCCGAATCAGAGTGAAGCTGTACTCCACAGCACCCTCCTAAGCATCAAAACAAAATTAGTACTTTGTAACTGTGTTCAGCCGGCAGCCGTTGGTATTTTTTATTGTGGGTTTTATCGTCAAGGCGAATGCTCAGGAAGCTGTTACGTCTACAAAAATTTGATTTTCTTTTTTTTGCGTACGACAGACAACTGCACTCTTTCGGGTACTTTTTATTGTCTCTTTCTTTTTGCGAAAGCTACAAAATTCTCACATGTCTCTCCTCGGTAGCAAGCGTTTAGATTGTGAACCTTTTCCTTCATTAATTTTTCGACTTGCTGTGAGTGAGTGGCTTTCATTCCCAACATTGTTGCAAACATTCTACCGGCTCTAATTCGTATCCTTTATGTGGGCAGTTTTCGTAACGAGTGATGTTGAAGTGAACTTGACTCGAATTTAACCTCATACCATTATATAGCTATGACCTTCCACTGCTAAACAAAGGGTCGTGGTTCAGACGTTCGGATCACGCGGACGCACTTCAACGGGGGCGAAATGCGCACGAAACCGAGTTGCAGGGTAATGAACTGCAGTGATCATTCACTAATTTGTGGAGGGGAGAATGCGCACATTAACCTTATACCCGTAGACAGTTGTTAGCGGGATCCATAATAAAACGTGTATTTGAACGGAACGAGAAAGCGCACCAAGAAACAAAACAAGGTTAGTATTGAGCATTGATTTTTTGAACAGTCGTAATACTTCATACGCGTATATATCATAAAAACGACAGCAGATAACGCTGCACCATTCTTCCCCGAACACAAAGAGTCACTGCGAAATCCAGATTGGCGAAAGTTACGAAAGATCAAAGCAACAAGACTACAAGGGCAGACATCAATCAGAAGGACTACACGCATTCATTTAAATGATATGCCTTGTGAGAAACCATTCGATTTCGACAGCGGCTTCTTGAAATTAATCTGGAGACGCACACGATGATATTTCTCTCTCCTAACCACTCTTCAGAACTTAATTTTCCTATTTCTCATTGGGTTGCTCAGATTAATTATCGAGAATCCACAATTGCTCTCCTGATGTTACATTCTGCCAAGCACGGCGAGAAGCATTCAAGAGCATTCTGATTAGACAAAAGCTTCACAGATTTGAATAAATTTTGGTGCATTGAAGTCTCCAAGCTAAATTCTACAGCATTGTAGAAATTATTCCGGAAACAACGTCTTAATCTCAGCCAGTTAGCACGCACAAAGGAAAGTAAATCAGCAGAATCGAAGAGCACGAGAGAAAACGAACTTTATCTCCTGTTTAGGTTCTGCTTGCAGTTTCTTAGTCTAGAGATTTTTGGTCTCGCTCCTAGGGAAATTAGTGCTCGAATAAAGTACGAATGACGTGCACTACGAGCGCCTGGCGTCACACCCAGGTTGCAACAGCGGCTACTGCGACAGAATTGGACCGAAACAATCACGAGACGCCGAACGCTAAAGGTGCAACGACCTTGGTCCACGACGTTCACGGCCGAAATTTTTCCATTCCACTTTCACCGCAGGCCCGCGGCGTCTTCTTTCTTCTTCGCTACTCGCTTTTTTTTGAGTGCGAGCAAGCTCATATCGGCTCACCTCCTGGGACGAGACATATTGGTCCCCTGAAATAGGAACGATGTGGAAGGTGGAGCCTCCTGGTAGAAATATTTTGCAACACCGTTCGCTGTGTCCTTCTTCGGTGCTTGATGAACCGGAACGGCGGGCTCGAGACGGATGGACGTGCCACCCGTACTTCGTTATGCGAAGTCGCTTAAAAAGGCGGTTGCCACGAGAGGCGTTGCTCTTGAATGTTTCCAAATGGCTGCATTTTGTTTTGGCCCGTCCCTTCGTAGTACTTAATTACATGCGCACGCACGCACGCAAGCGCACGCACATCACCGCAGCCGTTCAGTGCCTATGGTGTTGCGCATCTCACAACGAAGTGGTGGGTTCGATTCCTGGGCCGTGCCGGCCGCATTTCGATGGTGGCGAAATACAAAACTGCTAGTTTACCATGCTTTGAAAAAAAAAAAAAAAAAGGCTGCGGCTTAGCTGAGCTAACCCTGCATATGCAAGGCGAAAGCTTGGTTGAGCCTGGTCAAGTCTTGGTTTCCCTTGGTTAACTTTTGATTTAGCTGTAATCAGTATGTTTAGGCGTACACTCATCGTTAAGCCAGATATAAATTATAAGCCGACAAGTCCAAGCGTTTTGCGAGCCGAACGGCTCGCTCTTCCTCAGTCTCCGACGCTAGCTTCGCGTGCTTGGCATTCCGGACCCTCTCCAGTGAGGCAGCTTGCCGGGTGATATCCGCAGGGTGGTCACGTGATGCGTTGCCAAGGTTACGGCGCAGCTGTGGTCAAATGAAGGTCAAATTGCGGGCGATGGAGTATTCTGGGTGAGTTAGATCCACCCAATCACATAGCATATCGTCTAATCGTAAACTTATGCGGCACACCCTCCCGTCGTAGTGCACCCTAGCAACTCATACATACATACCTATACACACACACACACGCACATATATATATATATATATATATATATATATATATATATATTTGAAGAGAATATTGAAAATCAATGGGCCAGTCAGTACGAGCAATGATGGCCCAATGGAGGCGTAGCGTAAAGCTAAACTTAAAATGTATTATGCCAGCAGTTTCGAGAGTGGAACTCTCTTCCTCAAAGAGTTTCATCGTTTGTGCCTCAAAAATGAAATTCTAGCGTTTTACGTGGCAATACTACGATTTGATTATGAGGCACGCTGCAGTGAGGGATTGCGTATGCATTTTTAACACCGGGGGTTCTTTAGCGTGCACCCAATGCACGATACACGGGCGTTTTTGCATTTCGCCCCCATGGAAATGCGGCCGCGACAGACTGGATTCGATCCCGCGCCCTCGGCCGTAGTTTTGTGTTACATATATTCTTATATACACAAATTAACCCGGTGGCGTTCAGGGCCTCGTGTCCCTGAAAACCAATGTCGGCGTCCGGCGCCGGCGTCCCCGTGCATGAAGATTCCCGTATATATTTAGGTATATGTATATGCCATATGCCTTGCTATATGGTATGCATATATGCGGGTTATATTGGCCACGCCATTCTATCACTAAAGTTGCTTATACCTTGTCTTACATTCTTGACAAAGTAATTCCTCAGAAGTTTTGAGAATGACAGACAAACAAATCTCATAAAACAGAACACCGAGAGCGCATGTCCTTCATGTTAAATCTTTTCGGACTGAAATCAAAAGTGCGAAACAGTAACAGAGACCGGAAAATGACAATTTTGTTTTTTGGCGTGGCTGCGCACTACCTGCGGTATCGGCTCACGTGAGAGCCCGCGTTTCTATGAGAAAGCTCGCCTTCTCGCATATAGCGTTCGCCACCAGCGTTTCCCGGTAAATGTTCCGGTTCCATAAGCTGCAGTTGCCGAGAAGTGTGAGAAGCAGTCAGGGATCTTTGAATGCTATCACGTACAGTCCCAGCGGAAAAAGATTAGCACAAGTGAGCGGTTGCCGGAGCGGTCAAATCACGACACGCTCTCTGACGGCCAAACCCCTGCTTTGGAAAATGGCACGTGCTGCTCCGGCCACCGGTCTCTTGAGCTAATCTTGGTCTCTTTAAGGGGAACCTTAAAAGCTTCAGCGTCCTGCGCGCACACACACACACACACACACACACACGCGCGCGCGCGCGCGCGCGCTTACGCACGCACGCACGCACGCACATATATACAAACTATGAATTCGCTTCGATGAAGTTCCACATTCCACTCTCCTAACTGTTGGCATACGTGCATTTCAAGTTTTCATTTACGCTATGCCTCCATTGTTCCACAGTTAACCAGCCGCGGTGGATAAGCAGCTATGGTGTTGTGCTGCTAAGCACGAGGTCGCGGGATGAAATCCCGCCCACGGCGACCACATTTCGATGGGGGCGAAATACAAAAAACGCCCGTGTCCCATACTGGGGGCACGTTAAAGATCCTCAATTGGTCAAAATTACTCCTGAGTCCCTCACTACGGCGTGCCTCGTAATCAAATCGTGGTTCTGGCACGTTAAATCAGGCCATCATTTCGTCAACAACTGATTCATCGATCTCCTACATTATCCTGATATATATATATATATATATATATATATATATATATATATATATATATATATATATATATATATATGAACGAGAAGAAAGGCAACCAAGGGGCTCGATTTTTTATTCGTCATATAATAAGAAACCAAAAACAATGACACCGAGAACAGCATAGGGGATTATATGATTTCCCTTATACAGTCCTTGGTGTCATTGTTTGTTGGCTTCATATAATGTAAGGCCTATATATATATATATATATATATATATATATATATATATATAGAGAGAGAGAGAGAGAGAGAGAGGCCTTTAGGCCTTTTTTGATGTCACAAGCCCGTAGTCTCAAATGTACTGTCATATACGGATTACTGGCTTCCCTTGGTTGGCACAATCAGTTCTGTGACGTCTGACTTTCTCCTGCTCGCGTTGTGCACAGAATACCTTGGTCACGCAGTCATGCAAATCATAGCCGAGCCGTGCGATATGTTAGTGTCTGCCTTGATGAGCAGAACAAGGTGGTAAAAGGAAATACCATGCCAGACCTAGCTGCGCATACTAGAGGAGGTAGATGTGTTCTTCATACTGATGATGCGGTAATATTGTGCAGGCTTCGCGATCACCAAAACACGAGGGATGTCACTGAGACGTATCATATTGACAAAACAGGGTCCTGTGCAAGTCAGGGAAGTATTGCCCTCTCAAAGCGAGAAATGTTATTTCTGCGTGTGCCGTATCCGGCAAGCTACACTAGTTTCTTTTGGTGGCCCTTTGCGCGTTTGATTATCGCCGCCAAGTCGGGTATCACTCCACATATATAGTCCTCTCTCTTACAGAAAAGTTACGTTTATAGTGAGCGCTGTATTTTCTATACCTTCTTCCCGTTCTGTTTTTTTACGGTGTTCCGAGAAAGAACCGCCGCCAACTCGTTTTAGTAGCATACTGTCAGTGCTACTTAAGTGTGCTGCTTGATAAAGGCCGGTAAGCAGTGCTCCAAGGTTGGTAAACTGCACCGTGCGGCCGCTATAAAATTTGTACAGCGCTATTTCTAAGCCAATAAAGGCGACGCGATGTAAATCAAAAGGAAAGGCGAGCTATCAAAAGAAGCGAAAGGGCAGTGGTTTCCGTCAAAGAGAATTCCCCCCCTGAACGAAGTGTGATGGATCGAGGCCCCGACAGTCATTATTATGCAACCCATCGTTTCCACGGCTGGCTCTGTATCGCGCGACGCCATCCATGTCATCGAAATTGTTTCTTTTCTCTTTCTTGTTCTTTTTTTATCATTACTTGTCGAGGTATACCTATCACTCAGCTATTGTTTCGGCGCTTTCTCTCTCCAGCGTTCCAACATTTTACTGCGACCGCATCCACTTAAAACGCTCGTAACTGGGTTTACTGGGTTTCTCCGTCTGTTGTTTTTTTTTTTTTTTTTCGTGCCGCCGTAGCTGACTGGTGATATCCAAATCCTATCACTTTCGCACTCGACAAATAGCAATAAAAGAAGACACTCCACAAGGGGCAATCGCACGTCGAATGTTGACGGTAATGCAAGCACCATCGAAACGATGAAGACACACACCGTACATTGCAACCGCAGAGAGACGCCTCATGTTTGAGCCATGTATGCAGCCAGACTTTGCTCTTTTGCTTCTCTCAGGACACGTTGCTCCATCAAGTGACGCTGCCTCGAAGTCCGCGTGCGGCGCGTGTCTGAATACATATTCATCGACACGTACCCATGGGTACGCGTCGGTGAATATGTACATATACTTAGTGACCCAACTTGGGTCACACAAGTTTTTCCCACCAACTTGGGTCGCACATACCCCGTGAGCCAAGTTGGTGGGAAAAAAGTTGGCGCAGTTTCACCTGAAAGGCGAAGCATCAATTGCGATAGCAAATTTGTAGCGAACTATACGGAGTAATGATATTAGCTTTATCAGCTGTATAAACTTGGACATGCAGCAGCACCGGCAACACGCAGAACTAATGTCGACGCTGTCGGCGTTTTGCCCGCGTTCGCTCAAAATGCGTGCGGCGTTGGTGACTGTTGCCGGAGCCTCTGATATAAATAGGCACTTGGTGCCGCAGCTAAACGTCGCCTCCCTTCCCTCCCCCTCCCCCACGGCCTCTCGCGCGTCGGAAGAAGGTACGTTTACTCTACATATATGGTGATTGTAGAGGAGGAAAGAGACGCCTACTTCTGCAGCCCTTTAAAGGAGCACGGCGCAGAACGCGCGTTTGTTCTCCGCCGTGCGTTCGCTCCCCGTGAAAGCGCGCGTCGCTCGCGCCCTTTCACTCGCACATACAGCGTTCGGCGCGCGGCGACGATTTCATCTCGAAGATAGCGCCAACCTTTCCCTTTCCCTCAAGAACCACTTATCATCATCATCTCCATTGACGTCATGCGGAATGTCACGGCGACGGTAACGGCGACGCCGACGGCAGAAATCTGCTTTTGAGTGTCCATATAATTGCTATCGCAATAAAATGTTTATCGAAAAGTGGTACATAACCAGTGGCTCGTATCCGGTGACCCAAGTTGGGGACATAGTGGTTCACTGAAGAACGGCACATACGTACTGTTGTGTCTGGCGGTCCTTCGGGACACAGGAGGCCGGCGCCGACTCAGACGCGCCAACCTGGCGCCCCTTTCTCGCGGCCGAGAATTGTCACCTGGGACTGAGGGATTAGCAGTTGGTCTCCGGGCTACCTCATGCGTGGCTAAACGGCAGCGTCGCCCCTTGGTGCGGTCCCGTGAATTACCAGCGCCGCCCGAACCACGACGACGCTACGCCGACTGCTGCCTTTCGAGACAGCCACCGCCCTACCTGGTTCCGCGAACTGACCGCTATGGAGAGGCGAATCTTGAAAGGGGCCCGTGTCTGGCAATCCCGGGGGAACGACATCAACGTTCGGTTCCCAAGGTGTCAACCGCTGCCTGTGTTCGGGGGCGACCTAGCAAGATTGAAGGTGGAGCCCGGCGGGAAACGACGACACATCACGTGCGGGATATGGCCACCTGATCAAAGACTGTCATTGGCTAAAGGAACTAAAGTGTATTCCCTCGTCGAGTGAAAGAGGCAAACGGAAGGGATAAAACAGGGGACTTGAGTGTTGTGGGGACGCTAGACGCTTGACCATGTAGAGCACGCTTGACCATGTAGAGGACGCTAGACGCTTGACCATGTAGAGACGCTCGACCATGTATAGAACGCTCGGAGATGTAAACGCTACTACATGCAAAGATGTTAGCAGTAGACGGCTCCAATATCATGGAGCCCTTCTTGTAAAATACCATGTACAGTGTATATAAAACAGTTTTCTAATCTCCCTGGATATCTCCTCCTCTTGGCACCTGGCACGGCACTACACCTGAAAACCTTCGTGGACCCTCGGACATCGACTTTCGCAACAGTACCCAGGGTCAAATACCGAGGCACCCAAGCTGGACCCAATGGCGGCTTTTGAAATGGGTTCCTTCCCCACAACAGCCCGAAACTCTACCAAATGGTCTATGAACAAACCAGTGGCCCAATTTGGCGCCAAAGTGGTCAAACGCGGATGGACAGACAGGCGAATAGATGTTATACTGCAAGGTGAGTGAATTTCCCAGAGACTGCTAATCGCGTTAAAATAAAACTTTGCAGGCTTTCACACTGTTCCAGGAACTAGGCTGAACATAATTGCAAAAAGTTGTCGCAGTTTCACCTGAAAGGCGAAGCATCAATTGCGATAGCAAATTTGTAGAGAGCTATACGGAGTAATGATATTAGCTTTATCAGCTGTATAAACTTGGACATGCAGCAGCACCGGCAACACGCAGAACTATTGTCGACGCCGTCGGCGTTTTGGCCGCGTTCGCTCAAAATGCGTGCGGCGTTGGTGACTGTTGCCGGAGCCTCTGATATAAATGGGCACTTGGTGCCGCAGCTAAACGTCGCCTCCCTTCCCTTCCCTCCCCCTCCCCCCTCCCCCTCCCCTACGGCCTCTCGCACGTCGGAAGAAGGCGCTTTTGCTCTACATATATGGTGATTGTAAAGGAGGAAAGAGACGCTTACTTCTGCAGCCCTTAAGCGAGCACAGCGCAGAACGCGCGTTTGTTCTCCGCTGTGCGTTCACTCCCCGTGAAAGCGCGCGCCCCTCGCGCCCTTTCACTCGCGCATACAGCGTTCGGCACGCGGCGACGATTTCATCTCCATTGACGTCATACGGAACCTCACGGCGACGGCGACGGCGACGGCGACGGCGACGGCAGAAATCTGCTTTTGAGTGTCCATATAATTGCTATCGCAATAAAAAAAAAAAGGTTTCACGTACTATGTGGAACCTATATGGAAAGAGCGTCCTTGAACCTGGGGCTCTTCGACAGCGCATCTTGCCCCTGCTATATAACATATCCGACGTAATAACGTTTCACGTAAGTTTTACTAAGTGTGACATCGTTGTCTCCTTCCATGTTAGGTTCTGCCTAGTGAAACATATTTCCCAAACTGTTCGACCTACTTAGTGGAACTTATGTAGAACGTAATTAAGGATGATACATCATCCTAACCACTGATAGTTCATGCATCATTCGCGTGTGGCAATTCGTGCGGGATTTTCGTGCATCACGCAGAAGTCCTACAGTATGGAGCGAAGTCTTTTGGGAGAAAGTGGTGATCTCCTCTGCCGAGAGCACCTGTGGAACCTTCAATGTCGCAGTAAACGATTTCAGAGCCGTCAGAATCAATTAATTCCGAAATTTCTGTCGTATTTAACTTCGGCATGACGCGCTAAATATTCGGCCTAGTTTTGTAGGCAACCCTGTCTATTTAGCTAAGTGTGGCATAGGCAGAGATTAGCAGCATGAAGAAGAAATATTTCACTTAATTCCTTATGACTTCATCCTATAAGGGTATTATTAAAAAGCAATCGAAAAGCAATCCATGGCGAAAATAAAACTGGAAATGAGATGACCACCAGCTGGCGACCACAGTACAACGCCGATGACCCTAGAGTGTATCGCGGTCTCTAGGGCCAAGCTTGGATTGTCAACGCGACCAGCAGTTATCAACTTGAGGAGCATATTCTTGTAATTTACAACCTGCTCTGTTTTGATAATGTCTTGGGAAACATACAGATGGTCCAGGCAAGTATCTTGTTATGCTATGTAGCATATTACTCCGCGCTACCTCAATTTCTTTGGAGTAGGTTATGGCCTCTATTAGTGCAACGTTCTCGTGTACGAATAAATTTAGATTCATTCATTGAAATAAGCTAATCCCAATGCGCGCGCGTGCGTGCGCGTGTGTCTGTGTGTGTCATGTGTGTCTGTGTGTGGGCGTGCGTGCGTGCGTGTGCGCGTGTGCGTGTGTTCCTCTTGAACTCATCTTAGCTGCGATCACGCAGCGTTTCGGTTATTTTACGACAAGGTGTTGTGAAAGCAGCCTGCAGTTACATTGGGTGATGCTTTTTTTTCACATTAAGATTGGGGTGTTCTTTGATGTGGAGTTATAAGGGTGGCGATTTTGGTGCTTAGTGATTGGAATATTCGAGTACCACAGTAACTAGGTCGACGTGCCTTCGGAAAAAAAGTATTTGTTTGGTCCACAGCGAATTCATTTTCACCAGATTTCCTGCATTTTCTGATTCACGAAAAGCGTATATCTGCAGAACTCATTCTGTCAAGGAGTTTTATCTGTAGTTCACACAATGCGATGTACATGTAACATTTGTATAGAGGAACGTCGTCAGATATGAAAACGTCTGCTATTTCATATCTAGCAAGCTTGGAAAGCATCCATTCAGAAACTTCAAGCATATTTATTACGTAAAAATTGTGAAAAGAAGAAAAAAAAAACAATGATAGAAGTAAACCGCCTACATGATGACACATCGACACCGAGAACCAAGACACAGCCGCCTACCTCCGTACTTGTTTCAGTAAAACACTTCACAAATATTATTCAGATTGGCGACTCAAGTGCAATAATAAGTACCATTATCTTTATCAGTGTTATTCTTTCAGAAGAGGTTACTTTTCTGCTCACGTGTGTCACTGACTTCTTTTTATCTATGCCAGGTAGTTGCGCGAATGATAATCAAACTCCTCTAATTACTATCCCGTGTTACCACATCGCGGATAAATGACGCGAAAGAGTTAAAAGAAGGGGTGAACGTGCCGGCGGTCATGCTGCTTCTATATTGTTGAAAGCAGCTCCTTTCTCATAGTTTCTTATTTGCCCCAGAACATTGATTGATGCCAGATTCTGCAGCTCTTTCGCGCTAAACGGGCACCTGAGCGCTTCAGAAGAGTTGAACGAACAGATTACGACACCTTCTTTGACACCGTGCACACCGTATTGGATTTTCGTGTTAGAGAGATGCGTCGGATGAGCTTGGGTGAAAGGACGCGGTCAACGCCTCCGCTTCTCTGCTTCTAGAATTTCAGGACATTACGGGTAGAAAGTACATTCTCTTTGACTGCTTTTTTTTTCTCCCCCTCTTCCAGTCTACCCGGTGACTATACGATACGCTTACTGTATCGCATAACTCGCACAGCTGGTGGACATTATGGGAAATCTGATACCGGCGTAAGCATTATTTGATCCAAAGGAAGTACAGGAGATATGCCGAAGCCACTAATTTGCCTTATCAGATTCTTCTTCGAGTTCGGTGGTAAACATTGTTCTGTCATTTCAAGGGTAATGGCTGGTCATTCACTCACTCACACGATCGCACAACCTGCCCAGCTACTGGAAATCCTATAGGAACCTGATGTCATTGTACGCCCTACCTTTACGCGATGCGAGTCCCAAAGTCCCTGAGTTACGCCGAAGCCACTAATTTGCCTAATTAGGCCGTTCTCCTTCAAGTGTCGTTGAACGTATTAACGTGTCATTCCAAGGGTCACGCCTTGTTATTACTTACCTCACAGCTCTATCGCGTTTCGTTGATTCCTTGTAGCTCCTTTTGTTCTTTCTCCTTTGGGCCGATTACATTGACGGCCGGAACGCACATGGTCGGATTACACCGACAATCGGCGCGTATGTCCGATGAAACCAACGCTAAATAAACCACTGGCTTGTTTTGTGTTGCTTTACGCAGGGTGAATGAACCCCATGCTCTGTATGGATAATCGTTACGCGGTCTTTGCACGAACTCTGTCTGACCTGTGTCGTGTCATTGTGTTGCGCAACGCTTCCAATTATATCGTTTGGTGGTAATTACTTCTTGTAACAAATACTAGGCCCAGCAGGTTTCTTTTTTATTCGTGTTTTGCCACCAGGTGTAGCCAGATGTCGAACCAGCGTCGACACGCTTAACTTCGCAACGCTACTGCGTTCAAGCTATCCCCACGGGAGATTTTATGTGATTTCGCAAATGCTTTGCGTCCCAAGTTCGTTGGCTAATAAGGCATTCACTAGAAAACAAACAAGAAGTCATAGAAAAAGAAACGAAAATGCGCCTTAGTAGAACAAACACAAAGAAAGGTGAACTGTAGCGTGAAAATACCGAAGGTAAAGATGCCGACCCAACAAGTACCGACTGTTGAACAGTGATACTGTGATTACCGACACAAGAGGTTTGAAACCAGCTGATGCCCGTATAATATAACGAATTGAAAACCAAGCTCGTTCCCGGATCTATATTGAACGAATTGGTCAGCACTGAGCACAAGGTGCATTTTGTGCTTCAGCGTGTCAACAGTCTCATAATACATGGCTTGTGTGGCAAAGTTAACCGTCCTTCGCGAACGAAAATGTCTAACGCGCTGAGTGTTTCGCCACAGTCGCTTGCTTAGCACCTTGAAAATAGTTTCCCGGCATGCACTGCGTAAAGCACGAGAGTGATTCTTAAGCAAGACGAGTTAGTAAGCAAGAAAAAAAAATAAAAAGCCCTCAGCCCATTCTTGTTGAGCAATACTCTCACCACTGAAAAAGCGCAACGAGTGTTTTATAGACTTGTTATACACCTTGAGCATACACAGGGATAACAAGCGTAGAAGAAAAAGAAATACGTCGAAATAATTCGTTCGTTTTTGGTTCGCGCATGATTCAGAGAAACTGCCACTCAACTGCAATTGCTGAGATATTCTGATCCAGTTCTGATAACGGAAAAACCACACAAGAATACTCGGTAACAGAGTGAACCAGAATGTACAACACGAGACAGTCAAGACTTCTTACGCTGTTCACAGGTATTCTCGTAATGCACCGACAAGTTAAGTATTCAACCTTCTGCAACCAGCACAAGTTAGAATTCCAAAGTTTGGAAGGAAGGGAATGCTGCAGACGGGATACAATTGCGTACAAATGATCACGTGAGTTAAAGCTGAAGGCTACCATTTATCGCTAATGAAGTGATTGTGACAACGTTACGGCAGCAATTACGAAGATTTATGCTTTCATTACAAGCTCACGAACGCTAGCCATTCAAAGAATCACAGATCTCTCTGTGACATCCTGAATCGAGTCATAAGCTTTTGCTCAAGGAACAGGAGTCATCTTTTTTTTTTTTTTTTTTTTTTGCTTTAGTATTGCAGAAGTTCACTGCATAACTGAAAGCTCCTCACTCAAATTCAGTGCGCCATCTTTTACGATTAAGTCTAAAACCTGTTTACCGAATTACAACACACGGCCCAGATCCATGTTTCGTGGAGCAGATGTTCTACGGCAACTGCGAGTGTCATATTTAAGAGCGCCTGTAAATCAATCTCATTTCTCTCCGGAATTATTCCGACTGCTGTAAGGCTCATAATGCACATATCGTGTTCAGCGTCCAAGGCGAACCGGAACAGGGTTGCGCGCTCCCATAACGAGATGCCTCGGTAGACATTTCGAGAGCTTTCGATGCTGAGGTGAATGTCAGATTACGAAATGCTCACTCGCATCGAAATCCTAAGGATCTTTACGCCCACTGCACCGATGCGCGCTCTCATCTGAATGCGAAATCCGGGCTATGCGACGTACGACGACCAAGCCTCGTTTAGTTCGGCTTCCTATAAAGGAATACCAGCCTGGTGTGTGTACGGCCTTTAAACGACTCTATTCAGCCCTGCCGAAGCCATTGAAAGGATGCTCTTCTGACGCCATCGAATGCGCACGTGTAATGCGCGCACCGATTCTATTGGCCTATTCTTTTCAACTGCTGTTCCGGGGCTCTCAGAAGAAAGCCAGCAATCAATCAAGCGAGCAAGAAAGAAAGGAAGGAGAAAGCAAGGAAAGAATGAAATAGGAAAGCAAGATAGGAAATAAGAAAAAAAAAAGAAGTTACAAAATGAAGGAAAGAAGCTATGAAAGAAGGGATCAAAATACAAACAAAAAGATAGTACGAAAAAGAGACGGAATATAAGTGAAAGAAAAAATAAACAACAAAAGAAAGAAAGAAAGAAAGAAAGATAGATAGATAGATAGATATATAGATAGATAGATAGATAGAAAGAAAGAAAGAAAGAAAGAAAGAAAGAAAGAATCATAGAAAGATTGCTGGCGTGGCCATGAGGCGATGAGGCCATGAGGCCATGAGACCGAAGTTCGCTTATAAAATCTATAGAAAGAAGTGTCGTATACTGAGGAGGCAAAGCGGTCATTGCCGAACAAATGCCGAATAACCAACGTCGTCCGCGTAGCAACGCTAGAACACAGGATATCACGGTGTACTTACAGCCCTTAGTTGCGCCTTTCAACGTTTCGTGTACGAAGACACATTGTGTAATGGAAGCGAGACCGGATTTCCGGGATGATGGCCCACTTTCCTGCGAAGAACTTTCCTCTTGGGGGTGCCTTGGCTCTGCGGTGATGACGTCGGCGGGGAATTAAGTAACGCAACTCCTTGCTTGGTTGGAGCAGTTCATTTTGGTGGGATACGGGATGAAATGACTATCGGGAATGCATGGCACTCCTCTCAGCTTCATAGCGGTTCTTTTTTTTTTTTTTTTTTTTTACTTCGACTTGCTAGAGATCAAAAGGCTGCTCGCAGAATATCCTATTCAGGGCCGAACCTGATACCACGGCCGATGGCTCGGACAACATTGTATGTAATTTTGATCCCCCTTTGGCTGACAGACTCTTTTTAACTATTCCATTCATATTAGTGTGAAATACTTAAAGTAAGTAACGATGATTGCGAACATATTTTTGGAAACTTTATTCAGCGAAGGCGTGGACCTTTTTTAATGGTAGCTGTTGTCCCCGATTAGATGTTTTTAAACTTTTCTTTAAGACGTACAAGCGCGCACGCGCAGAGCACGCATTTCCTAGATCGCTCAAATCGGAAGACAAAGTTTACCAAATTTATTTTCACCAGAAAGACGAAGAGAGGCCAAACCCTTGCGAAAACCACGCATTATGGTCAATTGCGTCTTATTAAAAGATGTATTGAAGGCTACAAAAACACAACTTCTAGGTAATAATCCTACTACTGCTGCATTTGCGCAAGCTCGGGATGCTTAACTGTGTGTGCAATGTGAGTGATAGTTTATCTTAGAGATAAGAGATAACTCACTATACACTACTGAATGTACCTCTCTAGGCTCTATCAAGCTAACACAACATGATTTAGTCAATATTTCAGAGCAAAGCTCTCTTTAACTAGCCTACCGCATTTTTTTGAGTATGTCAATATCTCGTGGGATACATTTGTATATAGGTAATATGCACACCGTCCAATAGAAACACCGCATGTTCGCCTCCAAAGTAGTGTGAGTTCGCGCACCTTTGTTGTGCGAAATCAAACAAATATTAACGATGTAACACACGTACGCATAATGTCCCCTCATAGGTATATCTAATGCACACCAGAATTTCATCCGAACAGCACATGATATTAAATGTTGTCACTGAAGTTTGTGGTATTTGGCCTACGCTATGCTCAGGTAACTTTAAATGAATTCGCATATTTTAACTGTGATACAGAGGGTATATTACATTCCTGCCATTCTTCTCTTCGCATTCCTCTCTACGCATTGTTATTTCCCCGTCAATTTAGGATCAAACATCGCCGACGTCTCGAAGACTACATCCACCAGAAATAGTGGTTGCGTTTCAGCAGAACTTGCGAACACTGTAGTGCATAAACAAAAACGTTGCATGGTATTACGCGCAGAGTGCATAAAATGAAAGTAATGACTGTTGTAAGCGTCCCATTTAGTTCGAAATAATCGACTGCTTCGCGTAAGTGCGACTTCATTTAGGTTCCAACATGCTCATTAAATCTGCGATGATTAACGCGATAGCGTTAAGGGCCCCGTGTCACAGAAAGTCCGGCGTCGGCGTCCGTGTCGGTGTCGGCATTGGTGTCGGCGTCGGCGTAAGCATCGGCATCTAGCGGAAATAATCATCCCGAACCACATCATCCCGAACCACCCCGACCGGGTGGGCCCTTCACGTGGAGCAAGGCGTTAGTGAACAAAAATTGAATTTCTCAAAGTAAACTACGACTTAACCACAACCTACAGACGTGATAGCGTCGGATTGTAACATGAATATATGAGAAAAAGCCTTTTTTTTAATACTATCGTGTTCCACTCTTAAAGGCGAAGCTTAAGCGCCCTCCAATTCTGGCGGTGTTTTGCTGTACTTTGGTTCAAGGCAACATTGAGGGGAATGCTGAAAACCAAGCCTTTCTACATTTTCATTGGGCCCCATGTCGCGGAAAATACGCTGTCGGTGTCGGCGTCCACGGCGTCCAATAACGCAATCGCGTTCCACTCTTAAAGGCGAAGCTTAAACGTGCTCCATGTTTTTTTTCCGCCAAACTCTGTCATCTTAATTGGTTCTAAACGCACGTAAATAGCAATGGTAATCGAAGAACTCCGGTTGCGACAAAGCAAGACGGTGTTCTCAGCACGTTCAGCAGAGTCGATTCCTCTGACTCCTTCGCGGCGGTCCACGTTGCGAACGTTGCCCTGTCATCGCGAATGAGGGGGAACCGCTAAGGGAGATCGCTGCTTTGGTCGTCGACACCAACTCGCGCGGAAATGCGCGGTCCTCGTGTTGCCTTAGAGGGTGCGTTGCACCCAGCTTTTTCATTCCCCACAAATATTGGGTTGATCTCGACGTTTGCACTTCATCCTGATAATTTATGATAATGGTCTGTACGGAGAGGGGGCTCTACAATAACAACTGGAGAAGGTTGCCTGGCCCCAAAGCTAGCATGCTAATTTAGGTGAAGGTGTGTTTATATATTTACACCTACCATAAGATGAACAGAGCTCGCAATTTATTCTAGGATTTAGGAATACATGGCTCCAGGTCGCTGACTGCCATGTCTTCTGCTAGAGGATCCCACTTCGCTTGGCTTGGCTTCATGAGATCCGCACTTTCTTATAGATTGAGTCTGACAATGGGCTTGATGATACGGCCAGATTTTGTGGGTATTGGATCCTGTGTCACATAGCCGGGTTCGGCTGGTTTGGGTGCCGGTTGACGGCAACAACCTCTGCAAAGGTTATCGTTTTTAGCTGTATGGTGCAGTTATACGTAACGTACTGTCTTAAAGTGTGGGGCACTACGACTGTGCAAAGCTTGGGATGCCGCAGAAGAAAGGAATAAGAGCCGTTGAAGAAGTCGACTCGCTTCATCATAATGAGCCCTTGTTCTACCGGTTTAAAACTGTTAGTGCATGCAATTTAAGTTATAATAATGCAAAAAAGAATAAATTAAGTGCTGGGGTTTTATGTGCCAAAACCACGATCTGTTTATGAGACACACCTTGGTGTGGTGACTCCGGTAATTTTGACCACCTTGAGATCTTTAACGTTGCACCCAATGCGTGGCACAAGGACATTTTTCCATTGCGCCTCCATCAATTTGCGGCCGCCGCGGCCCGGATTCAATCCCACGTAAACATTTTGTTACTGAAATACCACTCTATGGGTGTTTTTTTTAATATGCACTCTCTATGACGAGATGCCGTGGCTATATGGAATAATGGATGGGGTTTGTGGGGTTAATCTTCTCCTCGAAATTCTCACTCTACCACATATGTACAGTCACGTTCAATATCAGCTGCGGCATGGTGCCCGTGGTCGAAAGGGTTCCAAGACTGGACGGCGGCACCGACATACGAAAATTGGTTTAATAAACACAACTAATTGAAATGGTGCTGCAAACCCGGCGTGGTGGCGTAGTGCATGGCTTTGGTTTTGCGCTACCAAGCCCGAGGTCGCGGGATCGAACCCCGACAGCGGCGGCCGCATTTCGATGGGGGCGAAATGCAAAAACACCTTAGTACCATGGATTGGGTGCACGTTAAGGAACCCCTTGGTGGTCAAAATTAAATCAGAGTCTCAAACTATGGCATGCCTCTTAATCATATCGTGGTTTGGCACGTAAAACCCCAGAAGTTAATTTAATTTATTTAATTAATTGAAATGGTCCTCCATTGTCCAGTTCGTCGTATGTCGGCGCCACCATGAAGTCTTGGAGCACCTTGTACCACTGTCGCCGTGTCGCATCTGATTTTGAACGCGACTTTATGTATGTACCGTCATGTCTCATTAATATGGACGCCTTCTTTCCCCAGAAAAATCGTCCATAATCTGAGTCGTCCATAATAACGAATCAAGGACAAAAAACTCAAACATTCCTATAATCGTTCCTATGAAGAGCACGGTTTATGCAGCCCCCCCCCCCCCAAAAAAAAAAAAAAACGAGATATGGGTTTGCACTGATATTCGATCCTACTGTAGTGTCCAGAAAGCGCGACATGTCGGCAACTTGAAGTGCGCGTTCTCCATGTCCCTCCTGTTCAAGGTATGCGATAGCCAAGCCAAGACGAGCTTCACGTCGAGTAACGGTTTGTCTCTCTTCCTCATCGGTTGCTTCTCTAGACACAGATCTTTCTTCTAGCTTTCGTCGAGTCGTGACGGTGAAGACGACAGCTGGCACACGGTTAACAAAACTGAGAGCTTGTTACTTGTGCCCTGCAAAAAAGAAGCGCTCACAGTGCGTTGATACAGTGGTGGCGAGCATGATCGTCGGTCTTCGATAATCTGAGGCTCGAAAAAGCTGCCCGGCTTTTAAACATTTACCATCGAATATTCTAGTGTTATACCTGGTCGTCGCGCCAGTTCCAGAATGTGCTCGATACGCGCGTCCTACGGGCAATCTGATTGATGAAAGTTTGACACCATCCCGGAACGTTACTGTGCATACAGGCGCGGCCTGCGTGAATTCCGGGTGCGCATTGGAGCCTCTGGAGGTCGCCATATATTTTTTAATATTTTTTTTTGCTTTGTGGACCCGTGTCTATACTAAAATTTCGTCCATATTGCGGGCTATTCGTATTAACGGGGTCCATATTAACGAGACATGACTGTACCGAACAACCCCTTTCCTCAAGTTGTACATAACAATCCATCTTCCTCAACTTGAATACGTGCTGGTGGTCTGGAATGACACTTCTAAATCCAGCAGTTGCATCATGGGACGGGTCCAGAAAACGTTTTTACGCATATACCATCATCGCTTTCCTAACACCGGCACTGCACCTTGTTCTAGCACTATTGGATTATCGTTTGTTTCACCCCTTTGTTGCCGCCATAATAACAAAATGACAGTTTAGATGCATCGAGAACACGAGGTAAGTTTAATAGAAAAAGGAGGAATAAAGAACTTCAACAATGTGGGATAATCACTACAAGAGAAAAAAAAAACCACTAGAAAGCTTGAAAAAAAAAATGCAAGGGGAACTTAGGTATTCCTACGTGGCTGCATTGCGACCAGTGCGCGATGCTTAACCATTATACCAGAATGCAAGGTCGACGGTTTGACTCCTAGCAAAGATTGTGGTTTCGAGTGCCATAATTTACTCAACCCTAATTTTCTGTGCCTTTATTAACTTTGCTTTAATAAACGCCAAAGGTCGTGGGTTCGACTCGCACCAAAGGTCGAGGGTCCGTAGCCTTTTCGGACGTCGTGATAACGCCAACGCCGACAACCGAACCCCGGAGTTTCCGCCTTATGAGCCATATAATGGTTTCACTATAATAAGTGACAGTGACTTACGAAAATTTGACAGGACGCTTATGCTTCGCTTTTAAGAGTGGAACGCGATAGCATTCAAAGATCCCTGACTGCTATTCATGGTTCCCGGCGACTACAGCTTATGCAACCGTAATGGTTACTGGTAAACACTGGCGGTGCACGCTATGCATGTAGGCGAGCTTTCTGGTGGAAACGCGGCCCCTTGCGTGGGCCGATCCCGGAGATCGTGCACAACTGCGCCAAAGAAATTACATCATTTTCAGGTTTCCGTATTTGTTTCGCACTTTTAATATTTCAGTCTGAGAAGATTTAACATAAAATGCATGCGCTGTGGGTGTTTTGTTTCATGACATTTGTTTGTGGATTGTCATTCTCAAAATTCCGAGGAAGAGCTTTGCCAAAAATGCAAGGTATGAGCAACATTAATGATAGAATGGTGTGGCATACCTAAACGTGGTTGGGGATGATTTTCTCGGCCGCGGGCGCCAATGCCGACGCCGGGTTCTCTGCGACACGGGGTCCTAAATGCAATCGCGTTAAAATTCCTTCCCGAAATAATAAACCTAGCTGCGTCAATGTTGGGGCGCCTGATGGCGGCAAGCGTCCACTTTTATCCGGTGGCAAATCTCTGCAACATGCAAAGTTCACGAATTGGCGTGGGCGGGTTCTCGACGAGACCTCTCACAAGGGGGAATCCTCCCAGGTGCGAATGCCAGGCCAACGAGCGAAGCTGAGGAAACGCGTGGCCTTTGCTGCAGAATCACACATCGAACGCCGCTAAGAAGTGAATATAGACTACCGGTTATCACGTTTAGCTATTGTGACACGGTCGTCCACCTCCGGGGCGTGCTCTCGAGAAAGTCGCGATCACCCAGCACCAGCTGCGGGGACAATGTACTACGGCTTCGTTCTTGGACGTTGCAACAGGGCTGAAACCTACACGGGGCATCGCGTCGTGACCGGCCCTTACTTTACCAACCGCTTCTGATTTGTTATTTTCATTTTATTTGTGTATTATACATATATATATATATATATATATATATATATATATATATATATATATATTTGAAATGTTACGGCGAGATCACGCCATGGTCAAGCGACACTATATTTGGCCCCGGAACCTCACGCCCGAGCCTCAGCTATGAGCCTAACTTCGCCCTTTGCTTTTGCGCAGCACTTATGTATTTTCTCAAATGTTACCTATATACATATATATAGCAGTGCTTTTTTATTTATGCGAGCAGACTATTTAAACTAGTTAAAATTCGATAGACGAACACTACTTTCCGGGCATATTACAGAAACTTAGCGAGAACCTGCCTAATCCACATCAAGGAGTTCCCTCGCATCCATAAGCCATGAGACTTTCCCTTTAGGCTTTTCTATGTGACAACATAAATGCGAAACAATCTATGTAAAAAGTGCAAGTAATAATCACTCTCTGACGCATGCACTTTTTGCGCAATTCGAGCCGACCAACGAAGAACTTACATTCATTTAGCAACCGCATACTCTTATCTTGCCCCAGAGTCAAGAAATACGCGTTGAGCATCTGTGGCGAAACTCAGGAAGAACTTAGTTGGCCACTGATCAGCCTTCCCGAAAATGTAGAATCCAGCTTGAGGAATGTGTACTTCTTCGTTGGGACACATTTCGTTCACACAGTTGTGAGTGTTGTTAGGCGGGTACGCAGAGTCCAGTACACGTCTGCGATTTCTCAGTGGCCATGGCGCGTTCTGCTGCTCAGCACGAGGTCCTGGGTTCGATTACCGGTCGTGGCCACCGCGTTCTGAGGGGGGGGGGGGGCATGCAAGAACGCTCTAGCACTTAGATTTAGGTGCACGTTAATGAGCACCAGGTTTCCGAAATAAATGCGGAGCACAACACTAAGGCGTCCTTTTGTAGGCCGCCCGGAAGCTTCGGGGTGTCAAATCCTGCAATTTGACTTCCTATTAATACAGAGCGCAATGTATAAATGTCTGGGTAGCCTTAGGTCGGGTAATTTAGGGATCTTCTTTTTCAAGGAAAACAAAATTGACTTATATTTGTTTACCGCGGCAACAGTTTCCTTCATTTATTTTTGAAATACAAACCTGTGCCGCCGAACGTCAATCGACCTCTCCACTGTCTGAAATATACGAAAAGTGCTATTTATAGCCTCCTATCAAAATCAGAGTTATTATCGGTACCTTGCAATTGTTGCTAAGATTGAAAAGGCTTATCGTAAGCTGTTTCTTTAGAACAATTTTTTTCGAACGTAAAGTCAACTGAGTGTCGCATGCCCTCACACACACACACACACAAAATTTCTTGCGAGCCGTTAGCGCACTAATTGCGCTTGAGATTCATTCTCAGCACACTCGTCTTAATTGTTGCTAGCAGGAACATTCCCGACATTGAAGCAGAGAATAGAGAAATTCGACGATACTGTCCGGGTTCAATGCCACAGACGCCTAATGGTCGAAGTGAACACGTTTCTGAAGTTTCTCGTCAGCTCCATCTGCTGGCTCAAGCCGCTAGACATCCGTAAACACCACACTGAGGGCCAACGACCAGCACCTACCGGGACGACTTCGAATCAAAGCTGATTAACGCCTGGCTAAATAGACTTCTTTAGAGCAGAAAATGGCACGTGAGCAGAAACGGCACGCTCATTAGTGCCGGATCCGTCGATCGCGTTTCTTCAACTCGACATACCCTGGGTGGTTTCTTGACGCTGATACCTCTAATCCTCGAAGTTCACAGCTTCTTCGAGCCTGTAAACAAGCGCAGATTTGTAGAAAAGAAAGACGAAAGTTTTTGGAAGACATCTAGCGCGTAATTAACCTTCCGGACCACACGAGGAAAGCTTTTTAGCAAATTCATGCACTGGGCAATCAAATAGTTTAAACGCCGGGTAGCTCTTGGGTTAGTGCGCCTTCTACTCGCCTAAATGATGCTTTTATTTCATAGCCGTCATATTGTTTCAGAAGTAGGATATCCAATACTGATGTTTTGAAAGCTAAAGGTGCATCGTTTGTCTGCCTGTGGTTGCAAAAATTAACCGAAGTTATAGTACTATCAATGCTATATGGTGCCACAACTTCACCGTTAACCTGTTAGATAACTAAAAAACAAAGCCACACTGAAGTTGCTTCGTTAGTTTTCTGGGGCCATGAGCACGTCAAGAAAGCGTAACCAGCTTGATGCAGGCAAAAAGGCTAAGTCTATGTGTCCTTTTTGGTTATGCATAGAGTACTATATTATAATAGCACAAGAACACTTTGTGACAGGGAAACACACAAACACAGCGCTTCTATGCTTCGCCTGTCTATTTCTATTTCCAAATGTATTACCCACATATTATGGCAATAATCTATTACCTATCACCAAACCTGTAAGAGTGAGTGCTTTCACGTTTTCGCTTATATTAAAGATATACTTTTATTTATTCTAAGCAAACATTTCACTTACACGCTCTTGCTCTGCGTCCGTACAACATCCCTCGGCCTTCACCAAACTAGAACTTAGCGCTGGCACTGCGATAACAGCTAGAACTCTACTCTAAAGGGTCGACATTGACCATTAAGGTGCAGCTGACAACACTACTCCAATTTGAGCTCACCTTGGGCTCGAACACTCATACGCGTAGCTTTCGTAACCATACAGCGAAAACTCCACCTATATATATAGGCTCGGCTTAATCCAGGCATTGCCAATATGGGCTGCCGCTCAAACCGGCCACGTCGAGCCACTGTTCGCACCTTAATTTCACGGCCAAGAGTGCGTGACGCCACCATTAAGGTTGCTTCACGGAGAATCACGGTCGTGCAGTCTTGCGCGTTACGTAGCTTCGGGATGAATCTGGCACACTCTCGATGGCATTACGCAATAGGGTACGGCCGTAGTTGCGCGCGCGCCTCATTTTCTGGACCTTTCGAGTGGCGCGCAACGGGCCGCTCCTCGCTCGAACGGGACTCGATGAAACCGGCTCGAGCCTTTATTTTCTCAGACTCGATAACGTGGCCCGTCCCTTTCGGCCATCCATCGCGAATCGAAAGCAAATGCAGCAGCATCCATATATATATATATATATATATATATATATATATATATATATATATATATATATATATTATGGAACTTCATTAATGCGGCAGCAGCAGGCTCTCACAGTCGAGGCCGTCATCTTTTAAGAGCAATTTCGTACTTTGCAACGAGCACAACGTCGTCATCGTGCGCTTTAACAGTGTCTGTTATAGCCTCCGAAATGCGAGCAAAGGTGCCACCGCTCTTAGTGTCTTCGTGGCTCAAAAACGCCGCATAAATTGCAAAATGCCAAAATTGCATGACAGCTCAGTGATGATGATGATGATGGCGTAACAGTAATGACTATAGTGTACAATAAAATCATGCAGTTCTGAGCTTTTCGAAAGTCATCGCATTAAAAAAAAAGAAAAGATCTTTGGCAAATTCATGAAAACATTTGGTATGCGTGCAATACATGAGCAACAGCGTGCCGGCTTAAGAACTCACTCCGCACAACTCTAAAACATTTCCAAGTATTATCTTCAGGAGTTTGCCGCTGCATTGAGAAATCGTCTAAGTCAGTAGAAGTTTCCATGACAACGTTTAGGAACCTTGAGAAAGCTATCTGAAACCTCGCCTAGGTTCACTACAACTCTGGTGACCAGCCAGCGTCGGGATTTCGCCGCGCTCTCTCAAGACGTAGAGCCTGCGTGTGTCTGCATAAAGACTTGCTTCGTGCAAAGTATCATCTCGCAGCAAGACTTTTCGTTTGCCTGCGAGAACCGCTTGAAATACAATTCCGGGGATTTCTCATCCAGGAATGTGGATAGGTACTGAAGAGCTTATTTATCAGCTTGTTGTCAAGAGCTGATTGTTGTTTTTTAAGCAATGACGCTGACGTGCGCGCGTGTTTATCCTGTGTCACGTACAAGCACGGCACCAAAATTGTGAACCCGGAAGGTGCTTGACAGGAGAGAAATATTTTCGCGGTGAGTGACGTTATAAACACTCACAAGACTGCGTACGCCACGGTTGAAGCATTCAAGAAATTTAGGCTAGAACCACGGTTTACTACAGAACATTTAGATGACGAGAAACGGTGTGTTCTCTGGACATTTGGCGAAGAATTCAAAGCGCGCCCTGCCAGTGACTTTTACTGAGCGATGGCGCTTCTTCTGGTTGTATAAACCGTTAATGTAAAGGGCCCCTGGAAAATATCAACCTAGAAATAAAGCATAAAGTGAAAAAACACAATGACCCGTTGTGAGTTAAGACTCAAACAAAACACAAAATCAGTTCCCGGTTTTGTAGCAGTGTTTCAAGTGTCTATTTCAATTTGCTGTAAAAAAAATAGCATGAACGTTTGCCTAAGCAAAGCGGTTTAGGTCATTTAGGTACGGTATAGTAGGAAAAGGGACGATAAATAATTCCTTCACTTTTTTTAATTGGGCGTCCCAACATCAGCGCTGGTATGTTTCGTTGTGACGTGACGAATATCAAAGCTTTTTGGCACATTTAGGCGAGGAAGAAGGTTTTCATAACTTTATAACGACCTTGTTGTTCGTGCACACACAGCTAAGTCATCCGGAAGAGACGCTGGTGCTAATGCGAGAAGTTTGTCCGTTAATGGTAAGACCGACTATCTCGGCATTGCGGAAGAATAATTTATAAATACAGCTTAACGTCCATCTGTCATATGTCCTTTGAAGCGATGGCTGTGATGGCGTTCATCACTTCGACACGAAATTAATCTGTTTTATTCGATGCACCAAACTGCGGGTTACTTTGCTGTGATAAGATAACACAGGAACTACAAACACACTTTGAAACTGCAACCGAAGGCTATGAATATGTTCAATTTGTAATTATTAGTTAGAAGCTGGGAAACTCGATGTGGATACAATGGCAACCTGGACATAAACATTCGAAACAATTGTGTACAGCAATATATTTCTATAGAATATTTGAAATATACAATTTGATGCCGTTCGAAGTGTCCGCCGTACATGTTTGCAGGTCTAGTGCTGAAGGCAGTATAGTAAACAGCAAGGATCGATGTAACTAAAATTGACCTTCTGCATAAATTATAACGCTGGAATATTTTAAATAGTTTAAGTTGGTGGGGAACCTTGTAATCACTGATTCCAAGAATGCCGAAAGGTAATTAGGTTTGGAATTATTTACAAGCTACGACTACTATTACACAAAGCTGGTCGGGATTACTCGCTGATACGGTCGCGATGCGATAGCGGTGGGCATGAAATTTGGGGTTATTTAAATCATGAAATCAGTGCACATAAAAACACACTATCCAAAAAGCAAGAGAGGTTAAAGTGGAATGCAAGAGAAAAAGAGGCATGTCTCAGAAAAGTTGGTAATTGATCAGTGAGGATGTTGCCACAAACCAGAAGCAACCGAAGCAAAGAAGAAACAGGCTGCCAGTAGTGCAAAAACAGAAAAAGGAAGCAGTTGAGTCACGCAGTTATAAGGCACAAGTGTTACAAAAACAAAATAAAGATGAATTTAGAGTCTGAATGAATAATGAAAAGTGAATCGTCGTGGCTAAAAGCTTGTATCAGGCGCTAAAACAGTGTGGTAATGTCGAATTTCTTGTCCTGTGTTCAATAAAACCACACCTCGGCAGAAATTATAATGGCCAAATGTTTTCTGTTGTTTAAATCAGTGAGAGGAAGCTTGGAGTCTGTTTGGAAGAATGCTAGAAGGCAATCATATGTGTCATTATTTACATATGCACAATACTGCTCAGAATGACTCCCGGCTCCGTTCTCGATGCGGTCGAGGTTTGTGCCACAATGATGGTTATTTTTCTCACAGAATGAGTGAACACGTGAACATATTAGAAAAACTGCAAAGGTGGTGAAATTGGAATGCAAGAACAAGCGAATCCCGCACTAGAAAACCTGGCAATATGTGGGGCAACTGCACTCTAATGCAGTTGAGCGATAAAGTAAAGAGGCGCAACTTTCCTGCAACAAGAAAAGTGATTTTGGACTGCCATAAATAATAGAAATTGAGTCATAGCAGAGAACCTGCATCTGCTACTAAAACAGCGCGCTTCTTTCAACTTACACTTCTCCCGTGCTCAATACCATGCAGCAGGCCTCGCTTTGTCGACACGTGAATCGCGGAGTGTCCCGGATAAATCGTCCTCAGGCCCCACCTACATACTACAGCTACGGGCGGCAGCAATGCGAAAAGGAAAATCTCCTGCAGCAGCAGCCACCAAACACCGGGGGAAAGGCCGATCATCGTCATCTGGCCGGTATAAAGTGGCGCGATTGCCTCGAAGCAAGCCACACGTCCCTTCTGTACAGGAGAGACCGTGACCTTGGGCCGATTCGAGCCGCCGATAAAAGCAAGGTCCGTGCCTTTAATGCTGCCATCGCTTCTATTCCTTTGTGTATGTGCTACAGCGGCAGCCGGCGGAGGCTGGCTGTGGAGCGGTTAAGGGATTCCACCGCGTCCGCTGGGGTGAGGGGGAGCTTGGCGCGGTAATGCGCTAATTAACGTGCCTACTTCGGCCTCCCGTTATTTTATGTGTGTGTGTGTTTATTATGAAGACGCCGCCAAAGCCGCAAAGCCTAAAATGGGTCAGGAACACCCTTCGCGTACGGCACCCTGCTATATAACCTCGTCTCGTGAGAATAAGCTCCGGCGTGAAAGGGTTCATGTCTGAGGTTAGGGCGCTCTCACTCCAAGCGTGCCCTCAGCATCCTCTCTATTTCGCTAGAGGGCGCGCTGTTCTTTCGATGCTCGACGGTCGGGCAGGACTTGCCTTCTTTGTGGACGCTGCGTTTTCATTTTTGTGAAGCGCTGTCGCTTTTCGGTGAAGCAAATTTGTACGCCCCTCTTGAAGACACGTTCTTGGATTTTTTGAGCAAGGAAGCATGAAGGAAGTTTTTGTACGTCGTTTTTTTAGGGATTTCGCTTGCTTCTCTGCAAGCATATCTCGAATCTGCATTCTACCTTGTGTGTTTAGTTAATGGTTGTGCCGAAGAAAACATCGTGGGCCATTCGATTATTCTTATTCTAGCTAGTCGATTATTTTGTTCGAAGCCGCTGCTTTCGGATTGTTGGGCAACAGTGATATGTGTTGCTGATTAAGCACACCCTGTATATTATTTATGTTCTGCAGTGGACATAAATATAGGCTTATGATGATCATGAGAGAATCACTTATAGAAAGTCACAGATGTAGTGATAATAGTTTTGCATAAACGTAACCTCAATCCACGAACAATAGAAAATATATGCTCCTTATTACAAACGATAGTTCAGGGATACTTGCTGAACTCATTTCTGATTTCTAGTTATCCTGAAATAATTTTTTTGTAGTCACCGCATTGGATGGCCGAAAACAAAATTTCTATGTACGTTGACAAAGTAACCACCTATTTCATTTTTTTTATGGCACCAACTGCTTTTCGTTTCCTACTCGCAAAGGTGATAATGTAACGCCGTGTGGTAGGCGCCCATGATGATGCCGCAGGCAGCATTTTTTATGTTGCGCTTCTATTTCGACCACCGCGTGCTGTTTATCGTGCACCTAAATCAAATTTCACGACCAGTCTTGCATGCCGCGTTCAACCATGTTTCTTTTAAAAAAGGGGCTTTATTTTTTATTTTTATTAATTGATGTGATCATGAAAAATTGAATATTGAAGATCCGCTTGTCTCAAAGATCAAAAGTAAACCCCAGCGACTAAGAAATAACAAGGAATACTAAAGCAAAGAATAGGTCAGAAAGAAAATAAATATCACAAATATAGCATCTCAGACCTAAATGCATAGTCAAATTACATTGTATCACTCGACAACAAAACGCCATCGACAACCGAGCAACCGCGGCGGGTAGGATTCAAGGTGATGTGCACTACCATGTACAAGTGGTCTAAAAACAAACAAGAAATGGTGGCGACAACATGGCAACATGGACTCCGCGGACTGTGTTCTAACTATACGAGGGTACGACATGTTGGCGCGTTGTAGCACGCATAGCTACTCCTGCGTGTCAGAATGAACAGGCAGATACCAGGAGTCTCCCAACGCTGGCGTAGCAGGTCTTCAGACGTACTCCTACGCCAGAACTTTAGCCTGTGCGCGTATGAAGGCTTCGTACGCTGAGGTGATGAATACCGCCAGGGGAATCGAAGGCGTCGAACTTCAATGCTGCACGGGCTGACGCAGACGGTACACCATTTGCGCTAGTAAGCACCTTGGGAAATATAACATTATCATCAGCCTATTTTCATGCCTACTGCAGGTCACAGGCCTCTTACTGCTATGTTTAATTACCCCTATATTGTGCTAGCTGATTCTAAGTAGCGTCTGAAAATGTCCTAATTTCATCACCCCGCCTATAGTTTTCTGCCGTCCTCGACTGGGCTTCCCTTCCCTTGACAACCATTCTGTAACTGTAACCGCGCGCCGGTTATCTGCCCAACGCATTACATGGCCCTGCCCAGTTTCATTTTCTTTCTCTTGATGTCAGCTGGAATATCGGCTATCACCGTTTGTGCTCTGATCCATTCGGCTCTTTTCCTGCCTCTTAACGTTACTCTTAACAAGTTTCGTTCCATCGCTCTTCGCGTAGTTCTTAAGTCGTTCTCGATCTTCTTTGTTAACAGTTGAATATTAGATAACGCTAGCTTTAATTTTTACTGTATATGCCACTCGGAGAGAGAGAGAGAAAGTAAGGAGAGGAAAGGCAGGGAGGTCAACCAGACATACACCCGGTTGGCTACCCTGCACTGGGGGTGAGATAAAGGGGAAATGGAGGAAAAGAGGAAGAGAGCGAGCACGGAGTGCACGTGAGAGGATGCACAGGAGCAGTATAAGCGGCCTCTTAAATCGGTGAACTTCAAGTGCTGTACAAGTGCGTGAATCGCTTTTGTTGTGCCAGTGACAGATGTGGCCGCGGTCCGAGCATCTTTGGCTCAGAGAACGCTCTGTAGGGAGAGGAAGTGTGTGGCTGTGCAGAAGAAAAAAAAACGCTCTGGAGTGCAGTCGGTCAAAAGTTGTCCGCTGAGAAAGAGAGAGAGAGAAAGGGAGTTGGATGTCGCTGCGAGGACAGATACACAGTAGTTGTTCGATGGTTTCCCAGCACCTGTATACGGGAGTCACGCGTCGGGCAGACCAGTGCATACACGCAGCAGCTCAGCAGAAATGACAGTGTGCTTATAGTATTTGAGCGCGCAAAAGGTCATGCCAGCAGTGGAAGTCAGATCGCAGTCCTCACTCTGACACCAAGCCGATTGAGCGGAGATTGACGGCGTGTACACTTCTCTTCGTGGTTTGTTGCAGCCTAACCCATTCCGCTTCTCTGGAGAGCCTCTAACCCTCGGTGCCTGAGCGTTGCGTGTGCCGTAGATAACGAACCAACAAGACGACAATGGTGCCGGCGCCATCAACGCTGCGCGAACACGCCTCTAGAGTCCGTAATGACAATCACAAAAAAAAATGCAGCTCCTATCCACACTGCGAACTTGATTGGCCAGCGAAGCTGTGGTATCACCTGATCCGATAGACCAATGTGACGAAGCCTTGAACGATTGAGCAATACAGTGCACGAAATGATTGACAGCAAGACAATTAAATTCACTGGACCAAAACTAATTTTTTTAACCAAAATTCCAAATTTCGAACTCATCGTGTTTACACTGCTCTCCCGGAGTTCTAACTAGGTCTGACCTTCCCATAGCGCTGTCACAACACAAATGAAATCAGTTGCTAGCCGGGTTCTTCTTTCACATATGAAACTGTAGTGACGTCACTCCCTGTTTCGTATGCTACAGTTTCCGCTTCCCGGACACTGCAGTTTATGCAACCATAATCTTAACCGGTAAGCGCACGTGGCGAACGCTACGAGCGTCGCGTTCTTCGAACGCGCCTTATCATCTATCATGTGCTTTCGCTTGTTTCGGGCTTTTCTTTACTGAAACCAATACTGGGTTGTGTCTTTCATGCGTAAATCCTATGGAGATTGTCACTTTTCGCTTCAATTCGTGCACTGGTTTTTCCGTCGACTGTTCTGTCGACGGAGACGACGAAATCTCGGTATCCGAGTCATATACAGCTTCGCGGTAACAATAACCACTGATAACAGTAATAGCTCGAATGTAAAAATTGGGCCTGCAATATAGTACGCAGCTTTTACGTTCCCCTGTTACTTTAATTTATCATCATCATCATTATCATCAGCCTATATTTTATGTCCATTGCAGGACGAAGGCATCTCCCTGCGATCTCCAATTACTCCTGTCTTGCGCTAGCGTATTCCAACTTGCGCCTGCAAATTTCCTATCTTCATCAAACCATCTGGTTTTCTGCCGACCTCGACTGCGCTTCCCTTCTCTTGGTATCCATTTTGTCACCCTAATGGTCCACCGGTTATCCATCCTACGGATTACATGGCCTGCCCAGCTCTATTTTTTGCGCTTAATTTCAACTAGAATATCGGCTATCCCCGTTTTTCTCTGATTCACACCACTCTCTTCCTGTCTTTTAACATTAGTTCTAAGATTTTTCGTTCCATCGCTCTTTTTGCGGTCCTTAAATTGTTCTCGAGCTTCTTTGTTAAGCTCCAAGTTTCTGCCCCATATGTTAGCACCGGTAGAATGCAATGATTGTACACTTTTCTTTTCAGTGACAATGGTAAGCTCCCAGTCAGGATTTGGCAATGCCTGCCGTATGCACTCCAACCCAATTTTATTCTTCTGTAAACTTTTTTCTCGTGATCAGGGTCCCCTGTGAATAATTGATCTAGATAAACGTACTCCTTTACAGACTCTAGAGGCTGACTGGCGATCCTGAATTCTTGTTCCCTTGCCTGGCTATTGATCATTATTTTTGTCTGCTGCATATTCATCTTCAACCCAATTCTTACACTTTCTCGGTTAAGGTCCTCAATCATTTGCTGTTTTCGTCTCCATTGTTGCTGAATAGAACAATGTCATCTGGAAACCGACGGTTGCTGAGATATTCGCCGTTCATCCTCACTCCTAAGCCATCCCAGTCTAGGAGCTTGAATACTTCATCCAAGCATGCAGTGAATAGCATTGCAGAGATTGTGTCTCCTTGCGTGACCCCTTTCTTGATAGGTAACTTTCTACTTTTCTTGTGGAGAATCAAGGTATCTGTGGAATCCATGTAGATGTTAGCTAACATATTCACGTATGCGTCCTGTACTCCTTGATTACGCAATGCCTCTATGACGGCTGATATCTCTACTGAATCAAATGCATTTTCATAATCTAATCATAATGCATGCCAGAAACAGGGCCACATATCGCTAAACTCGGCATGTCCTAGCCGTGCACCGAAAGACATTAAGAAAGTCGTGCAGAACACAGAAGAAGGTCAGAGGACAGTGACCTGGGCTGAAAAAGTGCTGGCAGGAACATCCACACAACCCACACTATCCGCTCATTATGAGCAACAAATAAAAGAACTCAGAAAGGAAAATCAACAGTTGAGAGCAATGCTGCAGCAAATACTCGCACGACTACCACCAGAGCAACGAGATACGCCACCACCGCCAACGCCACGGCAACGTGAATCGGAGACGCCAGCAGACCGAGAAAAACGCACGCGTTCTAACAGTCGGGTCGGGCGATCAATTAGTCGAAAAATCACGGCGAACTCTAGAAAGCCGCAATACGTAGGACCTGCACAGATTCAGCAGAACCAGGCACCGTCAGTGTCAAAACTACTCACAGCCCAAGACTCGGCGTATGCGCAGACGCTGAGCATCCTAAGGCAGGAAAGACACACTGAGACCCAGCGCCTCGAAAAGAACCTACGAGAGGAATTTCAGACAGTCACGAATGCAATACAAACTCAGATGAAAGCGATATTCACGGAAATTCAGAGAAATATTCAGAAGCAACATGATGAACCTAAAAGGCGTAAGCCAGCAGATGAAAGATGACGGCAAGGCCTATATGCATCCAATGGAACTGTCGAAGTTTTACGCAGAATGGATCCACACTAAGACAGCAAATTAAAAATTCAAACCCCTTGTCGTGCTTCTACAGGAGACAAGGGGACCGTGCACTATTCAAGGTTACCGAACCTTTCAGCAGGCTACAATACTACACCAGGGCAAAGGAAACCAACAAGCGCAAGGCCAAGCTGCTCTTTTAGTTAGACATGATTGCACCGCAACCGAACTGGAAATACCAGATTTGTGTAATGATTTCAGAGAAATTGTGGCAGTAAAGCTATGTCCACGCGGGCACCGGCCAATGGTTGCAGTTTCCGCGTACTACAGACCCCTAACGGGCAAGCACCGGAATGACTCCTACCAATGGCTCGGTAAGGTGCAGGCACAAGCTGGAGGCCTTCCCATTCTAGTGGGGGGAGACTTTAACGCCAAGCATCAAACATGGGGCTACGCCAAAGCTGACCCGAGAGGACGCATACTGCATGATGCAATAGAAATGTCAGCTCTGGATATATGCAACACACCCGAAACACCAACCCGCATAGGGCTACACGCGCGACAACAGGACACAACGCCCGATCTGACGCCACTCCAGGGCTCATAAGGCAATGGGACGTAGAATCGACGACATGGGGAAGCGACCATTTACCAATAATCATCACGCTCAATCGCAAAAAAAGATCCTAGAAAGGAGAGAAACGGTGTTTTTTGACTGGAAAAAATTTCGAATGGCCACCGGGGACTCTTTTGCGGACTTTGAACAATTCAGCGCTATGATAGCGGAGGCACGGCCGGAGGCCAGAGAAACTATCCCATGCGATGACACTACAAGTCACATGGATATGCACCTTGCAAATCTATGGCGGAAGGTCAACCGCCTCACACAGCAATACCGGTATAAAGGAAAGCGTCACAAAGATCTAATGCGCCTTAAGCATCAATACCGACTCATCAAGGAATACCAACAACAACTGGAAGCAGACACGTGGCACAATACGTGCGCGAAGCTTGGCCGGGAGCCCGGTCTAAAAAGGCTATGGCAGATTTTAAGGAGCCTTCTTGGGAGAAAGAAAGGCGCGCCTCCTCTCGCGGAACTCTTTTTGCGAGAAGAGCCTGCCGTGCTGGAGGAGCGCGTCATCCACACTTTCTTCCCACATGCTGCCGAAGCGCCTCCGGAACCGCTGCCTTCTGCCACGATAGACAACGCGAAAGAGGAGCTAGACACGCCCTTTACGCTGAGTGAACTCGTAGCGGCCCTTGCACAAGGTAAAATGAAGTCAGCTCCCGGGCACGATTGAGTGACTTGGCAAGAACTTCGAAACCTCAGCAATAAAGCTCAAGAACGGCTCTTAACAATTGTCAATGAATCCTGGGAATCCGGACTAGTGCCAGATTCACTAAAGCTTTCCCTCATCTACCCTATACCGAAGCCGGGCAAAGACCACACGAAACCAGCTAATCTACGCCCCATAGCTCTAACGTCAACTATCTGCAAATTGATCGAAAGAAGGCTAAACACGAGAATGCAGCACTACATGGAGTGTGTACAACCGGGTTTGCATCCTGCGCAGGCAGGTTTTCGGCCGAACATGGGCACACATGACTGCCTCTGGTTGCTCCGCAGAGTGATCAACCGCAAGTCTCGCAAACAGATGCCTGACTATATTCTTGCAGTCGATATGCGTAAAGCATTCGATAACGTGAAACAAGAGGTCATCTTACAGGAATTAGCAACCAGGTACCCTAGCCAAAGAACATACAATTGGATCCGTAGCTTCCTCCAAAGCAGACCAATCCAGCTCCATGGCAAGGCACCGGGATGGAGTCCGAGGACCTACTACTTTGATAGGGGTGTGCCCCAGGGCTCCATCCTCGGACCTATGCTATTCAATCTGGCCATGACACGGGCAGCAGAAAGTCTTGAGCGAGACACTTCGGCCCGTTTCACTATGTATACGCCGATGATATAACAATATGGACGGAAGCGGCGGATTATTCCGACATGCAGAGCATGCAAACTGAACTGCAAGCAGCGATCCTGAGCCTTAGCAACACTTTAGATAACCTCGGACTGCAACTCTCGCCGGAGAAGACGGAACTCATCAGCGTAGACGGAAAGAAAGCGACCAATGTAAACAAGCAGATCACTTTACACATAGGCAAAAGCGATATTACGTCGACCAATGGACAAATTAGGATCCTCGGAGCACAGATTGCTAGCTGCAACAGCCCCCAGCTATGGATTCGCACACTAAAGCAAAAATGGAGACCGCTATTGCACATGGTTAGACGAATATCGAGCAAGTATGGTGGAGCGCGTCAGAAAGCGTGCCAAACGCTTGCAAAAGCAGTCGCGGTTGGAAGGATTCTTTACGGGGCACCCGTGTACGAATTCTCTGAACGAGACATCAGCGACATCGAAAAGTTACACAGGGCCACCCTCCGTGCTATCACTGGGCTACCGAAGCACACGAGGAACGAGGACCTGCTCAAGCTGGTAGCGATTCCACCCATACGGGACATAATCAATGAAGCACGAATTCGAATGCGATCCCGGTTGGAAAACACGACTCAGGGAAAACAGATCATCGCATGGGATAAACAAGTCCATGCGAAGCCAGAGCCCGCGGAAGCGACCATAACGCCACCATGGGAAGCACCACTGGGCATACGGAGGCAACGACGCCCTACCGCCAGACGAAACGTGGAAGCTAGACAAATATTTGAAAAAGATATTAGAACTAAGAACGCCGCAGCACACCATTGACATCTACACGGACGCTGCAATCAAAAACGACATGGCAAGCATGGCCTGGGTTAGCACATCTGCACCCCAACACAATGGCTATCACACGTCACCTTCCCGGGGGTGCAACCTTGCACGCAGAACTCTTAGCTATATGGGGAGCGGTCAACACCATTTCCATTGACATGGGAGACATTGTAGATCAGAATGTGCGAAATAATTATCGGATACTAACTGACTCGTACGAAGCGGTGGCCGAATTAACGGTGCCTACGACAGATGATGCTGTGGCCAACGACACCAGAAAAATGCTAAAGAGAATACAGGACAACGGGACAAATGTTGAAATCATATGGACACCGGGGCACACCGGCACGGATGGGGGAAATGCAGCCGCTGACGCAGTTGCCGCGCAAGCGGGTGGGCTTGATTACACGTACAGCTCCCCACACTCCATTTCCTCGCCATACCCCGCTGACCAAAATTCATACCTAAAGATATTGGCCGAAGGCTCTCCTAGCAGAGCACTGATGCATTACATTCGCACTAAAATAAAAGCAGATAGTAAACGGAGACTATTAGAAGCTACACCAGTACATGTGTTGACAACGGCGGCCTTACTCGCACGGAAGAGGTTTTTTTGAACAAGGTTATGGCCAATGCTGCATACACACCACACATAGTTGAGAAATGGCACCAAACCAGACAAGCTACGACTGCGAACACTTATACCCAATGCACACATTGTCAGGAGTCATGCAGAGCAGACTTGCAACACCTCATTTGGAACTGTGCAGCTTTTTCACAAGGGAGATCCAACATTCAACATTTACTGCACGGAGATATTAGAACACTAGGAATTGAAATACAGACTAACCCTGAAACACAGAAAGCCATTGCGACATATGGCAGACAAAGTGGCTTGTTTCGAGTAGTGTAGAAGGGGTCGACCAGCCCGTGCGAGAGCGGCGGAAGTGAACATGCACCTGAGTCTGCATAAAACGGGAGATCAAAGACTGAGATGAAGATGTGCCCCAGCCAACAATCCGGGAACCCACATTCCTTTCCCACCTAATCCCCAACAGCGGCCTAGAGCCGTCCCCTTCCTTAAAATAAAGGCTTTATTCATAATCTATGAAAGCCATATAGAGATGTTGATTGTACTCCTCAGATTTTTCGATTACCTGAATGATGACATGGATATTATCCATCGTAGAATTTCCCTTCCTGAAGCCAGCCTGTTCTCTTGGTTGGCTGAAGACAAGTGTTTCCCTGATTCTATTGGAAATTATCTTGGTGAATATTTTATACAATACTGAAAGCAAGCTAATGGGTCTATAATTCTTCAATTCCTTAATGTCTCTCTTCTTATGGATTTGTATAATGTTGGCGTTCTTCCAGCTCTCTGGTACACTTGAAGTTGTGAGGCATTGTGTATAAAGGGCCGCAAGCTTTTCAAGCATGATATCTCCTCCATTTTTTATTAAATCTACTGTTATTCCATCTTCTCCAGCAGATTTTCCCCTGGTCATGTCTTTCAAGGCCCTTCTAACTTCATCGCTAGTTATAGAAGGAGCCTCTGTATCCGGTTCATCACTACTTCGAATGAAAGTAGCTTGGCTAGTTTGGGCACTGTACAGGTCAGTACAGAATTCTTCCGCTGCTTTTACTATGTCATCGAAATTGCTCATGATATTTCCATGCTTATCTTTCAGTTCATACATCTTGCCTTGTCCTATGACAAGCTTTCTTCTTACTGACCTAATGCTGCGTCCATATTTTATGGCTTCCTCAATCTTTCCCTCGTTATAATTTCGAATATTCCTTACTTTCTTCTTGTTGATCAATTTTGACAGTTCAGCGAATTCTATCCGATCTCTTGAGTTGGACATTTTCATGTTTTGTCTTTTCTTTATTAGGTCCTTTGTTTTTGGGAGAGCTTACCTTCTGGTTGCCTTGGTGCCTTACCTCTTACTTCAATTGCTGCTTCTGTGATCAACCTAGTTGCGGTTTCATTCATTACCTCTATGTTGTCGTTATCTTCCTTTTCTAAAGCTGCATATTTGTTGGCGAACACCAGCCTGAATTGATGTGCTTTTACCCTTACTACCTCTAGGTTGGCCTGTTTCTTCTTGACTAATTTCACTCTTTCTCTCTTTATATTGAGAGAAATCCTAGACCTCACTAACCTATGGTCACTGCACTTTACCTTACCTAACACTTTTACATCCTGCACTATGCCTGGATCGGTAGAAAGTATGAAATCTATTTCATTCCTTATTTCTCCATTAGGGCTTTTCCAGGTCCACTTCCTGTTGCTGCGCTTCCTGAAGAAGGTATTCATTACTCGGAGCCTATTCCTTTCCGCGAATTCTACTAACATCTCTCCTCTTGCATTCCTTGAATCGATGCCGTAGTTGCCAATTGCTTGCTCACCAACCTGCTTTTTCCCCACTTTTGCATTGAAGTCGCCCATGACTACAGTATACTGAGTTTGTACCTTTCTCATTGCTAATTCAACATCTTCATAAAAGTATTCTATTTCTTCGTAATCGTAACTAGAGGTTGGGGCGTAGGCTTGTACTACCTTTATTTTTTACCTTGTATTCAGCTTTATGACGACGACTGCTACTTTCTCATTCTTGCTGTAGAATTCATCAATGTGGCCCGCTATGTTGTTATGGACTAGAAATCCTACCCCGGATTCTCTCTTATCTGGAACACCTGTGTAGCAGAGGACGTGGCCGTTAGTCGGCACTGTATAAGCCTTACCATTTCCTCTAAGCTCACTAAGGCCAATAATATCCCAGGTAATGCCTGATATTTCTTCAAATAGTCCTGCTAAGCTAGCCTCACTCGAGAGGGTGCGCGTGTTGAACGTTGCCAGGTTCAGTTTCCATTAGCGGCCTGTCCGGACCCAGAAATTCTTAGCACCCTCTGCCGCGTAGCAGGTCTGACCGCCGCCTTGGTCAGGTGATCCGCAGCCACTGGGGACTGAGGGCCATGGGTTAATTGTCGGAGTCATGAGGGAGGTAGTGGCCGAATACTGCACCAGGGAGGCCAGCTCCTGTTCTCGTGAGGGAGTGACTTTGATGAAGCTTAGTGGGCCTTGCTAGTTTGGTTGCACCTGGACTAGTATAGCCCCACTAGCTCTCGGCAATATACTTTTTTTCTTGCCGGTGTCAGGCGCCACTTCATGCCTGAAAATGTGGTGGGCTCTAATTATGTACGGCCAACTAGCCCAAAAGAGCACCCTGCGCGAAAGTAAGTATTTTCATTGGAAAAGTTGTGCAGATCCCAGGCAGTGAGGGAAACAACGTTATGGTAAGCATATTGTACGTACCTGGTAGTCCAGGAGTGGCTGGGGTTCCGCAAAGCGTTACCTAGTATAGAGCAACGTCTTTGTGTAAATCGAGTAGTTTTGTGTGTGACGACAGCAACACGTATGCGTGTGATGACAGCCAGCGACCGCACTGATGACGATTGTATGGTGGCAATAGCTTGATTTCTGCGGCTGTTCGACACCAGACTTTACATACCGATCACTGGGTTATACAGAGGTACTACTTGGCACGCGTTAGCGAGATAAATGGGAATTGTGATGTGATCTGCGATTAAGTGTTGGCGCTATACAGTCGTATACGTACCTGCGTTTATGTCATGGGGTCGATGTTAGAATGAGAATGACAATTGTACTCCGGCGAAGAAATGTTAAAACGTGATCCACGTTGACTGATAATGAAGTCGGTACACAAAGTCACACAGCTTCTGTACGCAGCGTGAGGGGCTACAAGGAAAGTACTGTGTGATGTGGGCCGATCCCGGAAATATTGCAATCTAACAGCGCCACAAAGCGCGAGCTCTCATGAGACAAGAAAGAGAAGTAACTGGCACCTGATGTGGGCGACAAATGTTTCAAAGACCAGGCTATCTTTGGAAGGAGAGAAGTATGCGTACGATGGGTAGCCTAATGGTTAGAGCACAGGGATGCTGCGCTCGACGGCAGAGATTCAATTCCACCTTAGGTCCCACTTTATTTCCTTTTTGTTAAAATTATTTGACACTGAAGCCTATCTACCTACGTAATGCAAAGTGCCTATATGGTATAAGGCAAAGGATGCTTCGCATTAATACACAAAGTTACAGGATCATAGGGGCTTCCAGCCAACTGGAAATAAGAAGAAATAGGCGCCTTCACGTGGCTTATCGGCAAACTGCACACATACGACAACTAGTGCTTCCTGCAAAGCGCGCCTTTGCCAGCGCCCGTTGCGGGACATAATTTAAGCGCTATAGTTTGTGCGAGAGCACAAAGAGGTTAAACAGGAAGTGACTTCGGTGTCTAAACCTGACACAGCTCTGCTTTTGGGCACGCCAATCTCACGGTGTCGACCGCACCCTTGTACGGGCGTTTTATTGTGAGCACTCGCATAGAAATGACGCCCATCACATCGTGGTCTCAGGTTCGTGGTCATCGCTTCTATAGTAGCAGTACACCGGTGCTCAGTTCTCTGGGTCAACCGGTCACACACGCTCCGAAGCGTAAGCCCGAAAACGCACCTTTCAAGGAGCACTCGGTCGGGCGGGGACATGGGCAAATACAAATCCGGCTAGGATCTAAATCGCTGCGCTTCCGCGCTGACTTTTTTTTTTTTTTTGCCAGAGCGACGATATGCCTTGTTAGCATCGCGGAAATCTGCCGGATGAGTTCACGAGGGCCACGTACAGTTGTATGCAGGCTCGGTCTAACTACAGCGTACTCATGCAGCGAGCCAGCCGGCAATGAAGACGGCAGGCCTACCTGCCGCCTTCGTCGTTAAAATACGGGGAGGCATAAGCTTTTGCCAGATCAGCGGAAGCGGCGCATCGCCGGTTCCGTCGGGTCAAGACACCGCCGTCGAGCCAAGAGGCGGTATCTCATTAAACACAACGTTGAGCTTGAGTCGATTGTATACGCAGATGCACGTGAACTGCAAAAAAAGTCTCTGTTGAGGTGACTGCAGTAACTGTTTATTTAAGTTGCTCAAGTTATATAAGGTGTTCGTATAGGAAGCTCATAATTTTCACGTCGCTCAGTTTGATGCCTGAAAACTCTAATTTACTCGTAAGTGCGCCGAGATCATAATAGCGTTTTGGCAAGTCGGAGCAATATTTCAGCAGTGGAGATAGCTCAGGAAACTAATCGCAAGTTAATTAACTACTATATTGATAATTTATTCCGCAACTAATGTAACATAGTTTTTTTGTAGGACTGTACTCTCTGTGGCTAGAAATAAAAGTGAAGGAATTGTAATTTTTCTTGATGACCAATCGTCATCGCGCTTTATAAGGAAAGTGGACCGTCAGCGTTGTTACTGGTTTTGTAACGCAGGTCGCGGCAGCTTAAAAAGCGTAGATGGGCTCATACTGACACCCGCGCATAATAGGCGTCCTCGAAATGGCTTCACATCAGCAATTAAACAGCAGTAGTAGATCGTTAAGGTAATAATATCTTGCAGATGGCAATGGGCATTGGAGAAGACATGTGGATGTCGATCTCATTCAATGATGGGATCTCATAATGATGAATGTTTTATTAATTCTGGTAACGCATTATAGCTTGTCCAGTGTTTAGTGAAACATTCATTAACTTTTTTTAGAAATCCGAGTCAGATCGAACTTGAAAATACAATACGCGCAATCAATAAAAATTTGACTTCTTAACACGACTTTCATTCAAGTAAGTTCAGAGTGTGCTTAATAGGATTACATCTGCTATAAGACTGAGAGTTTATGACCATCAGGCAATTCACCACACGTACAGTGCTGCATGTAACTTTTGAAGCAATAAGGAATAAGAAAATTTTACTAAATCCTATTATGGCAGATCTCGTCTGGCTCTTCTTATTCTGACCCTGGTTCTTCTGCAATCGATCATGTTCTCGTTTTTAAGTTTTCTTGCGTCCATGTACTCGAGTGCAATACTTGGGATGTGGCTCTCAACAGGGACCTCGTTTTAACTAGCCTAGGAAAACTTGTATTACGTGAACTCACAGGAAAAGTTGTCATGTGCGCGATCTGCGAAGGTTATCACGGCACTTTTTTCGATTCGTTGCTTATAATATGATCATCGTTTTTAACACAGTTATTATGTCAGAGGAGAGTTTCGACAGCACTTGCGAGTGTAGACTTTCTACATAGAAGTTGCCCGTGTCCTTCTACAGGCATACAATTAAATGTATAGGGGCTCTTCAATAAAGACTGACGCTTTGATATATTTAGCAGTGAAAATTATTTATCAGTACTTTTATCCCTTTATATGATCCGCAGTAAAGGAAATGCACGTGTTAAGTCATTTCTACAATGCTCAAAGTAACATTAGTGATGCCATTCTCTGACACCTAGTTCTAAATCCTTTCCAATGTTTTAACTACGCCTGGTTCCACGACTCTTTCCACGTCAAAAAAATGTCCTTTTTTTACCGTTCCCAGAAGCATCGTAACATTCATCTTACCCGTTTCAAATTCCAGATGCAGAACTCTCCGACTTCTTTATGTACCGTAGGTTAAAAAGGGACATTCCTTTAAATGAAACAATGTGTAGTTAAAGCATTGGAGGTTATTTTGAATTAGATGTTAGAAGATAGCTTCAGTCATGGTATTTAGGTATGGTATAAATGGTTGGGCCTGTGCGTTTCCTTTACTGAGAAACCTATAAAAAGGGACAGCAATGTCGACGAATAATTTTCAAAAATAAAAATTTCATAGCACCCGCCCTAGACTTCATTGAACAACCCGCTATTTCATTAAGCGAATCTTAAGTTCCGGTAAGCAAGCAACATTTCGGTGGTCTAACACAGTGGTGATTCTAGAGGGCACAAATATAAAGTGAAATGAAACGGCACTGGCCTGAAGTTTGCACTAGATGGCTCATGCCCTATACGTAGTATGTCGGGCATCTTTGAAACCTGTATTGCATTTTTTTCAGATGTTATTACATACGAATTGTCATCTTCCCATGAATCCTTATCCTAGAAAGCTAAGTTTTTTTTGTATTGGACGTGTGCGAGTGTCGTATACTCATCTGTCAGGGTTCTGCTTTAATACCGCATGCTTGCTTTGCATGGTCTTCTGCTTCGACCATGAGGACATCAGGAGACTCAGTAAGAGCTCCCTCCACTAAAGAAACCCTTCCTAAAAACGAAAAGAACTATCATGGCAACTGGTGAAAGCACAGAACAGAGGTGGAATGGAAATTCAGAAGACAAGACAGAAGACACACCTTCCCAAGACAATACGAAGGTATGTGAACATAAGCTCCCAGACACCATCGTATAGGCACTCCCAAAAGACGCATAGTACAGGCTACCCTAAATCACTTCATAAAATCTACCATGGGGCTAAGCTCAAAAAGTGTATAAGACACTCCCATGGTACGTTCCTCCTTAAACACTTGCAGGAAAGGATTTAAAACAAATAAAAAGTCTCAAGTTCACTTAGCAGGGCCCGCTATGAACGTGTGGACCGAAATAAACTTTCCATTAGATAATTTCGCGCTCTTCTCAAGGCTCATTATTCAACGAATCATAATACTCCCTAAAGGGTGGACTTTTTCCTGTTAAGGCTGTGATTTGCTCTAGTTCTGGGCAAAGAAAACCCCTGAAAAGGCCTGCTAAAATGGGTCACGCTCTTATACACGATGAGCTGTAGGTTGCGAGCTTTCATGCTTCGTCTTTATTGGCTTGCAAAATGCGGAACTGGGACGAGGTATATTGGATCCTGTAAACGACATTTCTCTACCTGACCTCGTCGACGTTTGTGATCAGAAGCCTGTTGGCGACGTTGTTGTGACCCGGTTCTGTGTAGGCTTCTGTTCTTCCCTGCATTAGGTTCAGTGGACGGACAGACAAGTAATAGACAATACGGTGCGCCGACGCTCGTTCGCGCGTTGATGTGTTACTCTGTGTTTGTAGCGCACAGAGCGAAAGAATTACCGTTGTATCATCATGAGCGACCATTCCACTGTATCATAAATTTTTCGGTCAGATTTGTTCGGCATAAATTTTTCGGCCAGACTTACGTATTTGTCTTGAACTACTATCTTGGTTCGAGGAGTATTAGTAGTAATAGTAAAAAAAGGAGGTAAAAATCAGGAAGAAATGATTATAATAATTTAATGCACACGGAACCTGTAAATACAAGACGTGCTCTTTATGCGGGTTTGCAAGTTTTCTATGGCCTTGATTTTGGAAGGATGCGGTAGGGAAATCGTTGAAGTGAAACACGTTTTAGACTTTGCACTTTGCTTGTGTGTCTGTTTTGGGCTGCTTTTCAAGTGCAAACACAAGTTTACAGACTTTGTGCTCCACCAGGTACATATATTAACATTTATTTAATAACACTTCTTAGGTGTTTTTCATTGAGTGCCAAGGATGGTGCACAAATGGATGAAACCAAAGCAGAGCTTGCTGATTAGTCATTGCACCAAAGAAAATGTCAAAGGTTTGTCTATCTAAGATCGTGGCTTCCAAATGAAAATTCGCATAACGCTCATGTCATGCTGTATACTTTAAAGAAACTCAGTGTAAAAAAAAAATTCACGATTTAGAGAATTAGTGCGAACATTACAGAGCAACTTATACATTCGTTTCGCAAAAAAAAATAGATAGCATGAATGACTTCGTACCTAAGCACTTTAATGCATCAATTTTCTTTCTTTTTTCTCTCTTCAGCAGTGGAGATAAATAGTCTTCAGGCAAGGTCTTGTTCCAAACGTTCGCAAGCTTTGCTATTTCTCTATCTAGCGATATGTCTCTGGAGCCTGGTACAGATAAGGCGACTTCATCGCCACCTTTCCCGAACCGCTTCTGCACGGGTGTCTTGCGGTCGTATTTCAACACAGCCAGAACACACTCGTTAGCATGGATATTGCGGAGCGCCCAGCTGCCCTACCCACTCCAAGACGGGAGATGAAAGCCGATGAGCGCTCATCATTTCCTCTACTACCCCACCGCTAATTAACGCCGTGTAATTGTCAAGGCACGCGATGAACCTTTTTTTTTTCAGCACCGCTACGGAGCCTTCCTGCGCCTCAGAAGCTGTCTCGCCCTTTCTCTTGCGCCCACGAGAATAGCACTAGCCGGTGATCGTACATATATACACGTAGGTCGAGGTTGCATCTGCACTTCTGTTTCTAGGTGGCCGAGCAGACGATGCCCTGGTCACGTGCCTGTAGCTCTCACAGCAAGAAGAAGGGAGTGGGAGCACGCGGTCTGGCCCAGAATGTAAACACGGCGTCTCCTCTTTGTTTCAAAGGGCCAATGGGATATTGTTTGTTTGTGCGAGCCCGGAGCACCCTGGAAGCGAGACGGTTCCTCGGTCCCGCTAAGCCTATTGGGAGGGAGAACGGTTCCCGCTAATCGAGTTCGCTCATGGCCACGTTTTCTACGCTGCTCCTTTCTTTTCGCAGCTGCCCGGCGAGTTCGTTAAAGGCTGGAAGACCGTTCGGTAAACGGTCTACGACGTGCGCCCCGTTCAATCGTTGGTGCTGGCAGGTGTGTTTGTCTTCCGGATGCTATGTAACGCGTGGAGGCGGTTGCGTCATCAGTGAGCCTCGGCACCATCGTTGTCGGCGAGGCGGTGCACGTGGTATACGAACGGTGGGAACAGGATTCAGCTTCGAAGCGGGAGCGCCAAGAACATGGCGCTTCCTGGTTTTGGAACGTTACGAGGAGGGAAGGTGAAACGGTGGGGGAGGGGGTTGTTGCACTGACGACCTGGGTGCGTTCAGAAAAACAGTGCCTTTGTTTCTTGGTAATTTCCGGACTCAAACAAAATAGGAAGCCGTCATTCAAAAACAGCAGAAATGGAAGCACTCGCTAGGCCTATACAAGCAAACCTCTTCATAAGCTTAGCGTTCGCCAGCGAATATGCCCTGAAATGCTTTGAAATACAGCAGTTTGTTAATTCACAACAAAATTTGTAAGAATCCGTGACAGGTAATACAAATTCAATTGACCTTCAAGCGGATTACTTGAAGAAGCGGACACTGCTGCCAGGTGAAAATTAAGTGTATAGCTATTGAGTTACGGAAATTCCGCTAACTCATACCCAAATGCTTTGCGATACCTATTGTAATTTAAGAATTGGACCGCATGAGTTTTCAAGGCCTATCAACTAATATAGAATTGTGAAGCTGGCACCAGTTTCTAGATATATGCGTTCCCAAAATGCGGGACCGAATAAATTGGTGTTATAGCCAAAGTTGTGATGCGCTGCTCCAGAAGGTGTTTTCTTGAAAAAGAAAAAGAAAAGAGCGCTAGTAGGACGCAAGTGAATTTTGGTGCAAGTTTTACGTTGGTGTTTAGAAATTCTTGTTAATTTTAACATTTTTTTACAAGCAGGCGTGAATCCTACCTTTTCCGCCAGAAAACATTTTTCTGTGAGGAGTAAATAGCAGGAATTTATTTATATTCTCTTTAATTATTCGTCAGATCAAGAAGTAAACAAGCTCCATTTGACAGACACAGTAGCAGAGCGCTTTGGTTTGCTCTTACCGCCCGAGTTTCCTTTAACGTGCGCCTAAAGCGCGGGGCAGAAGCGTTTTGTCATTTATCTCCCCTGGGATGTGGCCGCGGCAATCTGGGAACAAACCCTTGACCTTATGCTTGCTATAGGAATACCATATACTCACTTAGCCACTGAAGACGGTGCTCCAGGAAGTAAAGTGTTGAAAGTGATCCGACACCTAACGACACCATAGACCAACTCGTAGTTCTCCGAATAGCCACGACATAACGGTTTCCCAATCTTGTTACCGTATAAGATCGTGGTGTACATGATGGCTACGCCCAGGGTTGCTAACAGTGGACCACTGCCCCCGCACTAACTGCACTACGGTTGAAATTGACAAAGATGGATTATACCATTTATGATTGGTGGGCAGTGCCCACCCTACACCACTGTTATGAAGGCACGCTGTGCAAGTACCGCATCAGAGAAAGTAAGGCCGCCCTAAACACCGCAATTATGTCATTCTTTCTCAGCCCGTTAGGCATTCATAAATGCCCAGTACATCGTTTCCACCCAGCAATACCAGACAAAAAAAAAAAAAAGGGGGGGGGGGGAGGCGTTCCTCGCAAGAGTAGAAAGCTTGCCTCGAGCGCCGTCCAACTCCACCCTAATTGGTGCTTTCCTCTGAGCTCCAGGACACCCTGGAATGCAAACTTCGCAGGCATGATGAAGTGTGCTTCGCATCCCGTAACCGAAGCTGCACCCATCGGGTGCAACAGTGCACATGCGGCTTTCCTCGAAGTGGCTCTTTGCAGCACGAGAAGGCGCTCCGCACGATAAACTTTCTACCATTGGCGCCACATCGTAAAAGCACGCATACCATTCGGTACGTGGTCCCGCTGGAAAGTGGCGATTATGACTCGCGCATTACGGCATTCTCGTTGAGGGCGTGAGTTTGCGTGATGCCCAAGCCTTCTTACCACAAAGCTGGCCCCGCCTGCTGTTTCACCGCACTGCATGCTGGCCTGTTTTTTTCATGCACCATGCCATCTTCACCTTGTCTTCAAGCCTATTTGAAGCCCCTGTTCACGCTGAGCAGCGAATGGGCTCTCGATGACTTGGTGCTCGGCCCCGCGTGCAAGACACTAGGCCTCCAAGCATCTCCTTATATGCGGAAATGGTGGTGTTTTGGTTTGCTGTGAGGCATCGTTCTTGGCTTAGAATCTCCCGCGCCGGTGCTCGGCCTCAACGTGTTATCGTCTAACGTATTGGTACAGATAACACACTTCGATACTGTTGTACTGAGCGTGGACCCTCGTTGATGTTGAGCGAGTTCCAGAAGCGTCGTCAGGTAGCACAGTGATGTGCAAGTGATAAAACAAAATAAAGATACAGGTATACCGCTACGCCATAGCAGGGTGCCCTGGGAATTATGCATGCTTTGACAACGTAGCATCAAAGGACGTAAAATTGCTTGCCAATTTACTGGTTGCAAGAATTTCCACGGCTTTCGAGTAACTATAGATGTGGGCTCGAGAGCTTACGTTATCCCGCAGAAGAGAAACGAAACGAACGTAGAAAGCACAAATTTAGAGAGAGAAACCTTCAGAGAGAAAGCGAAAGCTCAATTTCATACGACCCGTGGTGGTTGGCTTGAGAACTAGAAGGGCATCGGGCAGCGTTCGAGTTCGCACCACTGCGGCAGTGATCTCGAAACCCATCACATTGTCCAGAATCGGAGGCTTATAGTTTCAAGGAGCCAGAGAGGCTACGCTGGAGTCTCAACACGAGTTGCCCGCGGGCCACATCGATTGTAGAATGATTTGTAGAATGTAGAAACTAATGCTTTGTTCGTATACCGGCCAGTGAGTGGTCAATCTCAAACTCATGTCTTTTTCTTGCCTGATGGAACATGATTAATATGACTTCGTGAGATCGATGAGGTCATTATAGCGTGCACAAAAGTGCGCGTGCAAAAAACAACTGCGTCCACTATGGCATTGTTTGTCTCAATCGAGTGCCTAAGAAATCAGACTAGCACGGGCGCTAAGTGGCCAAGGTTTGCTTATCCTGAGCTGGCTCCTGAACCATGAGAAACACTATGGGAGCAATTTCATCGTCTACTGACGACAGACATCATAATTAGCTTTGACCGACAGTGTTTCGTTCCTGCTAGACGATGCTCAGTTGTGCTTGGTATGGACCGTGCCGTGGGGATTCCCTTGCGCACCGCCCAGAGCACGACGGTTCCTTAATTCGTATCGAAGTCGCGCGCTTTTTTTTTTTTGTCCGTGCGAAGAATTAGAACCATCTAGTGGTGTAGCGATGGCTATCTCTGTCTAGAAAGAGAGAAGGCACTGAAAGATCTGTATCACATGCTAGGCCGCTTGTAATACAGATAATTCTTCCTGACCATGTTGCCATCTCTTGTGAGAGCCATTTCCAATCATCTTGTCTACAACAACGAATAGACAGACAGGCTGCAATTTACTACCGCCTGTAGAGAAAGTCCCACTTAAAGACTTTGAGAGAAAACGTACGTGGGCAGCTAATTTACTTCCCAGGCAGCTTTAAACAGCTACACCTGATATTAACGTCATTTAGGTTTGCCCTTAAAGCAACCTCAGATATGCGCCATCAGGATCCCAGTGGTCGTTAGCTTTGTGGTTACTTTGTATTAGCATTGAGCAGCGACTTTGATTTGTGATGTGCATAGGCCTAGGCTAAGCGGTTACGGAGCTTCGCGTAACGTTGAAATTATCGTTAATGCTACAGTGTATTTGCCCTTCCAAGCTGTAAACGAAAGAAGAAATAGGACGCACGCAGACACGCATAAATGCATTCGCCACGCGTGCTACAAGAAATTGGTGGGCCAGGTGCATTGCAAAGTGGTAAGAAAACGAATGTAGTAGGAGTGGGTGAATATTAGAAATTTGTAATAATAATGGATTATTTTACACAAACTATTGACATATGAAAATGCCCTATTCGCATTTTCGAATACCGAAACTACCCGAATATATTGTAGCAATCGACTGGTGAAGTTAATGTTCTCCCATTGGTTAAACAATGTATATGTACATGTGTTGCCTTTGGGGCCGCGATAAGCCAATTATAAAAAGTGAAACAACGACGAAAGCTTTCGCAGCAACGATGCAGAAAATTGGTGAGTAAACTTTTTGTTTTCGATTTCATGGCAGTAGCCCTACATGACTAAGTGATTTTTGCTTGTAATCTGTCATGTAGTGTTCTTGGCTGTCTATTCATGTAGCAGATTGCTCTTTTACAAACAGCGATGTTTTTCTTGCAACGAGTTTTCTTACATGAGACAACGGCGCACAAGTGTTCAGCAGATTTTTTTTCTCTTTCTTGCGAAACTTCTGATATTTTATTTGGATAGGAATTATATGGACACAACAAGCGAACTTTCGCTGTCGGCATCGGCGTTGCCGTGGGGCTCCGAATATATTTAGGTATATGTATGTTATAAGCCTAACCTCGCGCCGTACATGTAGGTTATATTGCTGCACTATAACTATAAAGTTGCTCATATCTGATATGCCGTCCTTGACTAAATTATTCCTCAACATTTTGAGAATGGCTGCCCAAAACAAGTGTCATGAAACGAGACATTCACACCGCGTGCCTATTATCTTAAAACTTCTCAGACTATGAAATATTAAAAGTGCCATTTAATATCAGCGCTCAAACCTGAAAGCGATGTAATTTTACTGGCACAGCCGGCTCTTTACCGGCAACGTAGTGGCGCCTGTGCGATCTCATTACAGGCCCGACATGGCATGGTAAATCTTTTAAGGGTGACAGAAATTTTGGCTCATCCGGATAGGCCGTGTCTTAGTCGAACCCGCATATTGTTTAAACACCGCACTAAAACTACAAACGCAACGATAAACCTAGTTATCGCAATCACCTCTTCGCCCTTTGGACGAAGCTGCCAATTTGTTTGGTATCTACTTATTTAGCGGTAACCATTTCTTCGGGAGCTATATATCCCTGGAAAGCTCACTTGCTATCAGGTTCTTAAGATGTTGAGAGGTTACTCGTTGAGTTTTTATTGACAATTGGTAATCTTACATTGAAAACTGATCCCAGTTGTCTCTGACAGTGAGCCATGTTTATTTCACTAGTCAGTAGAAGCGTGGCACCTAATTATACTGAAATAAATATTGTTGCTTTGGATTTCTTCGTCTGCATTTGGCTATTCGATTCTCGATTCGATGTTCGATAATTACTATGCGTATTCGATTCGTTTTCGAAGACGCCCATAATCGCGAACCTCTATAATGCAGACAAATATATTGTGTTAACTCATTGTTTTATACCTTTCCCCTCCTTAATTCTTTTCCGTCGTTGGAATCTTTTATTGGGGCAGGTGTTTCAGCCTCACCTCCGTATTTCAGCCTCACCTGAACAGATGGAGGAAGGGAAAAAGACTACGAAGGAGCGGAGCTAGCCCCGGTAAGGTAATTTCCTTTGACGCCACCATTCTCCCCATCTTCGGGGACCATTTTCACGTTGGCCTTTGGGAACTATGTCCTTCAAAGTTGCCGGAAGTTTCCAGGCATTGCTTAGATCGCGGTAGCTTTTAGTGACGCTCCCGTGACGATCAGTCCTCGCCCCCGCGCTCTCGGCTCTGCTCTCCCCAGACTCTCCACTCACATGGTGGCTAGAAATTACCTTTCGCTTATCGCAAGGTGAGGTCGTGTTTCCCATGAGCCCTTCTTTTATAAATTTTTAAAACAATTAAGTCATCCCATTTTTACGTGACACTCCTTTCCAGTCCTTTTCCTTCATCCATGCTTGCACACACATTAACAGACGACATTCGGCGGGTTTACGAAATCCCCGACGCCATGCCGACCTTCTGGATTAGAGGTAGCCTCCAACTTTAGTGCGTCGCTGCACTACCTGTCCAAATGGAAAATACATATGAGGAAGAGAAAGCCGTATACTACTAGAATTCTATGTATACGTTGGAAAAAGTGGACTGTCTATCGTTTACTACCCAAGTATGTAGACAGTGTCTATAGTTGTGATTCAACAGGGCTCGGCAGTGGCCTAGTTGGTGTATCATAAATGATAGCGTTGAATATGCGTGTGTGTGTGGAAGGGTGAGGAGGGGGGGGGGGGGTTACAAGCATGCCGCCATCCAGCCGTCCGGCTTTCAAAAGCTGCGTTGCTTCGGAAAAGTTCGCGCAGACCTTTATGCTTGCTATGCAATAACTAAAACAAACACAAGCGTCTCTCAGTGTGCCAGCGAACGATTGAAATTGTAGAAGTAGCACGAATGCAAAGTGAGCGTGATTCTGTGCGTCAGCTTGGTGTCACTTCGCCTATACTTCAGAAGGCATTGGCCCTCCAAGGTCTGGTCACTTCACTTGCCACGTGGTAGTTCTTACTCGTACTCACTACTTGCTTTGGTGGCGGCTTGGGAACGTTAATTACTGCTATTCGCGTGTATATAACCGTGCTCTTTCGCTCTGTAAAATTTGCTGGAATGTTAGCGCATGTACGTTTCAGTCATGGTGCTCCAACGCTGCTTTCGAGTTCCAACGCTGTGCGTTCACTCTGCGAATTCATTTTCGCTAGGATGGAACGCCCGTTTCCTGCAAGTCTTGCTTGCCCTCGCGAAGCTTGAAAAATAATCGCGTTCACCATTGTCGGAAACTTACGACGAGCCAAGCCAACTCGCTCGCGCGACACCACAACCACTCGCGTCCATCACCGAGCTCTCACTTACAGGCGTGCAGCAGAGCGTAGCGAAACGGCTTTACGTTCGGCCAAATGTTTATCGTCGGCAACTACCGGGCCACAAAGATAAATACTCTACACAGAAGCGGTTCCTCCTTTTAAATACACGCGCCATTGGCCGCCTCGCATAGAAAGGAGTTGCTCACGAACGAGGTGATTTACATTTGCCGAACATACAGGCTGCTGTTGAAGGCTCAGTTTTTCCTCAATGATGCTGAAAAATAACCTTTCCTCACGTGGACACAGGTGATAAAGTGGATATAAACCAAAGTGTTTGACCGTGTAAACAGTGGACTACCCAGAAAAAAAAAAGTAAGAACAGCAAGGCAAGAAAAAAAAACGCAATATAGCCAAAACAAACGCCGTTTATTTCTTTTTAATTTTTGAAAGGAAACAAAAAAATTGATAGCATTTCAATGAAATATATATCAGAGTAGTACAACGCTTAGGCGAAAAAAAATTTTCCAGCAACATTATTCGGTTACATTAGGCAAGGTGCCATCAGTGACACATTACCTGGTTGTAAGCATAGATAATTAAAAAGGCAAAAAATATTAGTAAAAATCACAGTCGATCTTTTCCCAGCTCGTTAGATCGACACCGACCACAGACTAGACACAATCTGCGCTGTGTGCCTTTTTTCTGTTGTCCGTGTCTGACGCACTGTGGAAAACATCGATTATGTCACACAAACTATAAGCGAACGCTCAACCTTGATGAAAATCACAGGTCGGTAATCAATAAAGCCCCTCACTCCAGAAGCTCGCCGGTCTCCCGCATCATTACGGATTCGCTTGCCGACTCGATGCCCGGGATCTTTGATCATCGGTAGATGTGGCACCGAGGTTGGTTTCAAACCTTGAAGGCTCGGAGGGTTGACATTGAAGAACGCGCTCGTTCTTGTGCTAAGGAATCGCGAGGCTCCGTAAATTTTGCCCCTCTCCTTTCGAATTCAATGGTTGCTATCCGAGGCACGCCCATGTAAGCGAATTCTATCGCAGGATGCGCAGCACGTTCTTCGAAACGCCGTGACGTCGCGCGGCCGTGCGTCAGGAGCGAGTTACAATTTACAGCTTCCTGACGTCTCTCCGGGCGCAGGTGCGTTCCATGCCGAGAATAAAAGAAAGAACGCGTCGTTACATTGTATCCCCTAGCTGCATTCCGGACTGTCCGCTCTGAGATATAGACCAGCGCACCTGCATGCAAACTCGATCCGAGACGTCTCTTTCTAATGCACTATGAGGTCATCGAACCTGGTTCTGTGCTTCATCGGCTAAGGCATTCCTCCGGTGAACAGACACAAACAGTGCGGCTTCACTCGTTTTTGTGTGCAACAGCTCTTCATTGACTATAAAACGTATTCACCTGTCTTTGAATCTGTCCGATTTTTATTCCAGAGGCGCATATGTAAATGGAGCCTAAAGATGCGACACTAAATCAGTTTAGAATCGTTAAGTCAATTGATACGGGCAATACGTGTACGTAAAAGATGCCGTTTGTATGTAGTTTCCTGATAATGCGCGTTTATTAGCTAGTTGAGAAAATAAAGGCTACCTGCCGCAGTATCTCAGTGACTTTGGCGTAGTGCTGCTGAGCACGAGGTCAGGTCGCGGGTTCGAATCCCGGCGACAGCAGCCGGATTTAAATATATGCGGAATCTTCAAGCACTGGTGTACGGACATTGTGTGCCCGTTGAAAAAATCCCAGGCATTGAAAATTAATCCGCACTTGCCAACTACGCCGCGCCTCATAATGAGACCGATGTTTTAGGCACGTAATACCCAGGAGAGGAGCATTAAATGAAATTCAAAATTTCTCGATGTTGAATTTCGCGCGAGAACCACTGCGGTGGTAGATGTCAGTGTTACATCACAGATTTCATTGTATTTTCGTGTATCTGGCACGCTTACGCACGGACAAAGTTTTGCAAACTCGCTAAGTTGAATCATGTGCTCATTTGGATTGCAATCTAGTCGTTTTGTTTATCGACAAAGATATTAATTATTCTCTAGCAGATGCACCAACGGTAATTTGAAGAGGGCCCTCTTTAAGTTCCCAAGCATGGGTGTCGCCCCGGTGTCGCCACCCTCATCCTTAGTTCTTGCTTCTTTATTTGCTTACCAGGTTTCCGTATGCTTTAAGGGTGGTGTTTTCAACGTCTCAGGCATGTTATTTAAGAATCTAGCTTAACTCGATACATTTTAGTGCACGACCGCAGCACCGAAAAAAAAAAAAAAACGCTGATAGTTGTGCCACCGCCGCACCCATTCCATGATAATCACGGGAAGGGGGGTCGCTGGTTGGCCCTTCGTCCTGTCATTGAACATAAAATAGGCTAAACATGATGATGACAATGATGATGATGAATAAGCCACTCATATATCAATCAACCAATCGGTTTTCTCTTACCTCAAACAAAGCTACCAGTATCAGGGAGTAACGCGCGTTAACAAATGCCCGGGCGGTACCAACAAAGCCAATCTATCACGGCGGGAAGACATGTCCGGAGGAGTCTCATCGCGCATACAGCAGCCTCGACTGGCACGGCAGTCTCGGGTGAAGGGCAACTGCTTCGCGTTCGCTCAGCGGGGCCTCCAGGTTTGTCGGTCGGTCGGCCGGTGCGGAACTCTCCCAGGGGGCGCCCCTGTTCCTTCCCATTCGTGGGATCGTGAGAAGCGGAGAGGCGGGGTGGTCCCCCCTTCAACGCAGCGCACCCGACGTGATGATTGCGGCGAAGGATCTCAATGCCGTTGTATCACGTGTCCCGCCAAGTGTCCAGTCACTCTCGCGTGAGGCGGGTGGGAACAGGGCTAACAGAGAAGAAAGGCAGGGTGGGGCCTCCCGCGAGCGCCTGCTCGGAGATGGATTATTTCATTGCGGTCGTTCTCGAAAAGCGTGGCCGCCTACTACCACTGTGCAACGAAGTCGAAGCCGGTTCGGAACTGTGTGTGTTCTTGACGGCGTGGAGCCTGCTCGGAGCAGTCGGCTGACTCTTTGTAGCGCCTGTAGTTCTCAGTGAAACTGACGGTTTGCTCTAGCAGCTCTCGTCCTCGGCAGAGGGAAAGGTTGATCAACACCTGCTGAACACTCCCGGCGGGATGAGATTACGGTGCTTGATGTTTGCGCTTCTGATGCTTTTAACTTCGAGAGAAGTGAAGCGTTGAAGGCCTTGCTGGCGTTTTTATTTCTGTTTTTAACAGCCTCATCAGATTCGCCGCCGATAGCTATGGGAACGGAGAGGCATTGGCGAGTACATCTGAGGCCGAGTGTGTGCTCCCACTTCACACTCTCTGACACCACACTGGACAGACGGCCATTGAACTGTCAGCACCGGCTCACGCAGTTAGAAAGCTGAGAAGTCCCTCGCGGAATTAGTGCTAATCGAATTTTGTAAGTTTCAAACTATCTGCAGTGTGCGCGGACGTTCACACGCTGCTTTGTTAGTTTTGAAACGTTTCGTAGACTCTGTAACAGTTCCACATTGTGTAGGTCCACGATCAGCCTACAATTCCATGCCACGTACAAATCCAACGCACAATTGCGTTCGATGTACAGGCGGCGCTGTTGACATCACAACGAAGTTGTTTCATCTTTCATGAAGCTTGCCCTGTGGTGCAGAAGGTTATTTAAGTATACACGTGGAGGACCCACTCCAGTGCATTAAATCGCACTAATGCCTCAGTGAACCTGTCCATGAGCCAACATCTATAACTCGTGGCTCGGGGCAGTGCGAGGGACAAAGGAGAAGAAAGCGAGACGGCAAAGACGGCGCTGGATAACATCTGATAGATTATTGTAACAAAACAAAATATATAACTCAACACTCAGCGTATTTTTGGGGCTTGAGCACACTCGACTTTAAGCGTGCATGGAAGACATATTTCGGCAGAATCTCTGCACGTAATACATCTCGTTCTCCCGTGCTATGACAAACAATATGTTTTTATTGCGAACGGATCACTAAATAAGGAGGACAATATAAGGGCTTTTCACTGCTGGCGTGTGCTTTCGAGATATCGCTCTCACAAATGGCGCAGATTACTCACTAACGAACATACTTCACTTTTAAGGTTCTCACTAAATATAAAACATTTGTCTCAGCTTGTGCAGTGGCCGAATTGCTCAAACAAATTACAGTGTACTTTAAGGAATATTTCTTCTTTAACATCATTTTAAACAGCCTACAATATTTTACAATAAAAATATTTCATGCTTCATTGTATGCCTACATTGTGTAGGCATACTCTTGATTTAGCTATTTCGCATCTTTTATTCTTGTGCTACCGCTATATTTGATTTTTTACGCAACATTATTCGACGGTCCCAGTGGAATAATATACTATGCTTCCCTCACTCGTACTACATATGCATGTATGAATTTTGTGTTCCGGAATCAAAATAAACATTGATTGATAAAGATTACTTACTGTTGTACAAATAAGTGTGTTGCGAGTGATGACAAAATCTTACAGTACGACAGACCCGGGAAGAAAAGTAGGAACGAAAATAAAGTTCCGACATTGCTCCTCGCGAGCACCTATACCAGCCCAACACCAGCCCAAGACTCGCTCCATGTTTCTGTGAGATGCCGACGAATAATTTGAACAATCTTTTTCGTTACGCTTCGGCGGATGCTACAGGCAAGGCGCGTTTCGACATGCACGCCTGTCCTCGCTATGTGCACACAACGAATGACCCGCGTCCGAGCGGCGGCTTTGTTGCGGTCGACGGAGGTCAGAAACGCACGCGCTCTGCCGAGCACTTTCTCTTGGCCGGCTGAGGGAATCTCAAATTGCCTAGAATAAAAATGAAGAGAGTAAGAAACAACGAAAAACAGATGACAGAGTGCCTCGAAATCTCTTCGCGCCTCTTACGAAAAGACAGGGTGACGTGGCGGCAGCGGCTATAACCTTGTGCTTCTTAGGGGGCGTGGAAGACAAGTGGGATTCAGTTAGTCGTGCCTGCGTGGCGCACGAGCGAAGATGTAACGAAAGTGCGAGTCACTGCGAATGCGATTCCTTCATAGCACAAAGTTGGCGGTTGGCAGGTAGGTAGGTCGGAAGGTGAGAGTATAGGTTCCTGTCACGCAGAGTTTCGGACATCTTCAATAAATAAAATTAAAAATACGTGTGTGATTGTGGGATTCAACAGTGGTCCTCACCGAAGCACGATGTCACGTGAACCCGTTAGTCCATGGTCTTCCTTTTTTTTTAATGCGGGTTTCAAGATACACTGCACAAAAAAAAAAGAAAAGAAAAGCACTCAGATGATTAAAACGTTATCTGGTTTAAGGAACACAATAAAACAATCGAATATTCATGATCAATCGGGCACAGCTGTTCGTGACATTTGGTCTTCGACACGTTTGCGGATATCTTCGTTTAAATATCCATGCGAGCCGCCCTGGCGACGTCTGCATGTCGTACTGCGATACGACATATTCGGTTCAAGACTGGACGAATAATTGAAGTCTATGGGATGATGAGCGTATACGATTGCGACCATGATGGAATGTTCATGATGATGATGACGACGTGGGCGACCACGACGTCTTCTATAGCGTGAACGACGTCAACCCAAGGCTATCAGATAGCAATTTATTCAGCATTGTGCAAGCTTCGCTAAATTTTTTGCGCAAACCAAGCTAAAAATATGCGCAATTCAACAAAAAAAATGTGACCCAGAATTACAACACTTTTGCGAGACCAAACTTACAATAATCAAATTTCAACAAAAAAGAAGTTCGCAGGCTTGACGTTATCAACGCTTTTTGATTGTTCTTGCAGCCAACGTTTCGACAAGGGGATTCAACTTCGTCATATGAAATCTTAGTAATATTCACTAAATCATATTTAGTAGCATTCCTGAAAAGCCAGCACTACCGCGTGCACAGCAGTGTGTTAAAAATTTTGTAATGTTCGCGCACCCAAACATTTTCCCTTAATGATGTACTGACGATCTATTCGGAACACGTACCACTTCACCTGAAAGCCGCTTGCGGTGAGTATCATACTCTCTTGCACTGTTAAGGAAGATGCTATATATGTCATTGTCAGCGTCTCACATGTGCAGGCGGTGATCATACCGTCTTTTCTGCATCCTACACGGAGCTTTTAGTATCCCGCGCCGGTGCAGATATCCATCCTGAATGGATTTCCGCTAACAACAGACCAGGATAACGTTTTTCTGGGTTCCGAGACCAATCGCGCAACGCCCACGATGCCCACCCAGAAACACCCAAGTCGTGCAAACTACGGAAACCCGGAAATCCGCTGCCTCGCTAAGATGAAGCAGCCTATCGCGCAGCTCGGATTCATCTCCCTGGAAATCGATTACCGACACTTTGCGCAGTTCTGCTATGTACGAGTTTTTTTTTTTTTTTGCCCGCTCACCCCTATAGGGACAATATTCTGCCCCGCAGTCCATCTTTTCGTTAGGAAATAGGCCGTTTTAGTCAACTGGTACACGTTTCGCCGCTACGGATACGGAAACACCGGAGACTTGCGCTTCAGATGATGATCATTACGATGTTGTTCTTACTGATGACGATTATTTTTAATGGCCCCTTTCTCTTTATTCGAATGAGGGTGGCGACGAATAGTCGTTTAGCCTGTGTGAGCTATATACGTGTTACCACGTCCCATTTACTTCTTCATCATCAGCAGCCTATATTTATGTCCACTGTAGGACGAAGGCGATCTCCAATTGCCCCTGTCTTGCGCTAGCTGATTCCAACTTGCACCTGCAAATTTCCTAACTTCGTCACCCGACCTATTTTTCTGCCGTCCTGGACTGCGCTTCCCTTTATTTGCCGCCCCATTTTGTAACTATAGTGGTCCATCGGTTATGTGCCCTACGCATTACATGGCTTACCCAGCTCCATTTTTCCCTCTTAATTTTAATTAGAATATCGACTATCCCCGTTTGCTCTCTGATCGAGACCCCTCTCTTCCGGTCTCTTAACATTAGCCGAACATTTTTCGTTCCAACGCTCTTTGTGCGGTACTTAACTTGTTCTCGAGCTTGTTTGTTAACCTCCCAGTTTCAGCCCCATATGTTAGCACCGGTAGAATGCAATGATTACACACTTTCCTTTTCAGCGACAGTGGTAAGCTCCCAGTCAGGATTTGGTAATACCTGCCGTATGCACTCCAACCCACTTGTGTAACTTGTGTAAATTTCTTTCTTATGATCAGTGTCCCCTGTGAGTAATTGACCTAAATAAACGTACGTACTTCTTTACAGACTCCAGAGGCTGACTGGCGATCCTGAATTCTTGTTCCCTTGCCAGGCTGTTTAACATTATCTTTATCTTCTGCATATTCACCTTCAACTCCACGCTTACACTTTCTCGGTTAAGGTCCTCAATCCCATCTACTTATCCCTTGCTTTCTTTGGAACTTTTCCCTGTTGTCGTGGTCGGCGGACTTTCTGCGCTGGGGACACGTGCTTTACCGAAACCGAGCGGCGTGATTCATTCGTAGCAGAACGCCGACTATAGATTAGATGCGGTGGTCAGTGGTGTAGTTCTATGCAGCATTTCTTCGTGTTGGCAGTTGGCTGGTGTGTTCGCCGCCGAAGCCCGCTGCTCATCTCTTTTCGAGATGTGTGCCGTTTTGCATTCCCGCCTCACCACAGCTTCGTTTAGACTGGCTGCCAATGCGCGTGCGGTCTGCATGATATTAAACGGAAATGGTTAGATGGGTATCTGGGCTCTCTGGAGTAAACGAATGAGGAAAAGGAGCTGGTGTGCATCGGTGCCATGCCATCATTGTTTCGCTGTCGTCATTTCCGTTGTCATTGTTCAGTCTTGGTCATACACTGCGGTCATTGTAGCACCCTCGTCATCACAACATCATTTTCACAACGTCGTCATTGCACTGGAACTATTGTCGGCACACTGTCATACCGTGTACCAAAACATGCCGACGATAATTTGTGCCGCCACTATTAACTAGCGTTGTCGACGTCAGCATTATACTTCGGCAGTATTTGCTATTGTGCGTCCATTCTATGTCATAAGATTATGCCATAATCTATTCGTTTGCTTTGACAATCATGTCCGATGTATTCTTAGCAATTGATTCGCGAAGTTACGCTGTGCCTACACGAAAAATTGCACCTCCATCTCGTTGCTCCTTTTTTTCCCCACCAATAATCTAAACGTTTCTTGCTTATCTCGACCGCTTACCAGTTAACACTCACATGGGCTTTTCATCACGGCATTTGTGGCAGGTGGACGTTCGCTATATATACGGTTCAGGTAGGGTGAAAATCTAGGCATTTCCTTGCAATGTGCTGAATTGTCTCCGTACTTTTGCTGCAGATGATACATGCCTCATCGTGCCGCGATTTCCTGCAGTGTGTGTGTGTGGTGGGGGCTTTCCTTAAAATGGAAAGCCCCACCCCTTGTGTTATGGTACAAATTTGCTTTTAACAATTCTTGCTTGTCGCCTTTGAACTCCGCGGACATTTTTTGTTTCATCGTTAGGATCTGATGTACCGTCTTTGTTTCGCCCACTGCCTTTTTTTACTAATCAGGGTTGTCCACTTGCACTTCCCATTACTCTACACTTCGTTGCAAACTTTCTTTACGTGTACCTCCGTTCCGTGTCCAAGTTCTCGAGCAGCACATATTATTTGAGCACCAAGGCAGCCCATTTATTATCATGAAGGCATCTGAGTCTGTCTTCAAAACTCATTTTGCTTTGTGCTTCTCTGACTTCTAAAGAAGCCCAACTCACGTCACCCTGTTGATGTTGATGAGGATAATGATGATGCTGATTTAATGGCACCCCCCTTCGAAACGGGGGCGGTGACAAATAGTCACCTAGCCTGCTTGATTTAAGCGGGTATGCTATACATACAGCACTGGTAACGCGAAATCTTGTGCTGGTTGGATGAAGCACAAAGCTTCAGAAATGGTTAGCTGAGTACAACGATGTCGCCACAAGGTGCACGGCTTTGAGGGTTTCTCGCGTGAAAGGAAAGCGGAAGAACAAACGTCACAGGAGGAGCGCCACATTAAGCAGTTTTATTTGCCTAGCCCACCATTGCCAGCCATGATATAGCGTGTGTCAAGACCTCGGGTAAATAATACGCGCACCCACACACAAACGACGGACTTTATATACATATAAACAAAGTTCGTCCGTTGATTTTCGGTGCCTACATATGTATAATATATGTTCTGCAGTTTTTCATATACAAAATATAACATTACTAGGCGTCCCTTAAGCTACAACTAAGACGACTTGAAATTGAAAGCCCAAGCGCCGCTAACTCAATGACACCACGACCACTTTTTGCTGATTCATCTTCACTCCGAACCCATACTTTGCAAAGTCAATTTTGCAAGTCATCCTTATTTCACCAAACTAGGACCGTCACTCTGCACTTACTCTTGCTCAGTCATAGTCACTCTGAACCCATATTACGCAGTCATTTTGCAAGTCATCAGCGAAAATTCACAAATTCTTCCAACCCCGCCGAGGGCAAGCTTGAATTGTCTCAATGAATTACATTGATCGAACAGGTACAGACAGGCTTTAGCTGCTTATTTCAACCGGCATGCCGAGGGTGCGATAAAGAAATTGTGGCATACGTGGTCTTCAAGCTTTTGCTTGCAACTGCGCATTTAGACATACTACGTCTGGGGCTTTTGTGTCATACAGAGGCAGACTGGGAATTTCCTCTTCCCTTCAACAGCTTGCCAGAACTTACGTAAAAATATTTGATTTACTTGATGTATGTGCAGTTTCACTTCATACTTAGTTGAGTTCAAGCAGGAGTAAACACACATTGGTGATCCGACAAGGTACAGGTGCATTATTAAACTCAGATATGACAGTGCAAGATTTAGGGAATAACATTGTGCGCAGTAAAATTTTAACATTTTCCATAATTGTAGAATATTCACCTATGTAGGATAATATAACAGAAAATTACCCTATGCTACATTCCATCAGTTCTATACAATATTTTATCATTGTGCGCTGTGACTGGCTCACAAAATCGTTGTTCTTTGTGTTTTTGAAAAAAAAAAGAGACATGCAAGAACATTTCTGAAATAAAGTAAACACGCCTTTAACGAAAACCAAAATATATAGAGACGCACGGAAATCTGTTATTCGGCGGGGAACATTCGAAAACATATTAGACAAATCTAGTTGCTTAATGGATTAAAGTAGCAAATGTTTCTGTTGTGACGGGCTCTGTCCCAAAGAATAGCGTCGATTGGTTTTCGTAGAAACCCTCCACGATTGATTTTCGAAACACGCGCTGAGTCTGCTTATTTTTAACCGAGCCACAATTGCGTTTAGATTAGGTTCTTCAGAAACTTCAAGGGAGGCATTTTTTTTCCGTCTTTCTGCAGGAAGCAAATGAGTGACGTTTAATTAAGAACTTCGGCCTATCGCATTGGTAAAGCTAATGCGTCATATGTGGAAGAATGACGCTGTAAGCCCACACGAATCATTCCAGCACTGCATTTCGCCATAGATTGGCTCCCAGTGTTAAAGTTTTTTATTTATTGTGGTCGCTTACAGTTTCAATTGTTCTGCGAGCGCACATGAGCAGATTAACGAAAACGGTGCACATAACTTGGTTCAGCCAGCTTGAACTTAGAAGGTAAGTTGCGGTTCGGGAAAAACTGCCATACCCATACGTTCGTCTTTGAGGCATAATTTGTTCTCTTACGTACGTAGTAACAACAAGAGGAGCGGTCTAAAGGAGGACAATGTCCTACCGCTATTCCACGCATTCTTAATGAGTCACATAATTTACGTGGCTGCAATGCACAAGTGGTGCGCTTCTTAAAGGCACAAGCTGGACACGCTCATCCGTAAAAGCATCAAAAAAGTGATAGGAGTACCAATAAACGCCAGCACGGACCGCCTTCTTCAACTAGGTGTACATAATACACTCGATGAAATCATCAAAGCTCAGGAAACGGCTCAAGTATCACGACTCTCTAGCACCCCTGCGGGGAGGGAGATTCTCGCGGTCTTAGGAATCGGCTCCACTGTAGCGATGGAACGCACATGTGAAATGTCAGATTACCTACGGGACAACATTACGGTTGCTCCTTTTCCCAAAAACGTGCATCCACAACACAATGCGAGCAGGCGCAAAGCTAGGGCTGTGGCATTGCTCCGGAGGATAAAAGCCTCGCCTCACACGGTCACTTTCGTTGACGCGGCCCAGTACGAGCACACATCGGACTTCGTCGCAACGGTAGTCAATCACGACGGACACGTCACTTGGCGCGGCCTCCATCAGAGACAGCACCCCGGCTAGGGCAGAGTAGGCTGCGATCGCTCTTGCACTTCTCGACGATGAGAGAGCTGAAATATTTACTGACTCGAGGGCGGCGGTTCGGGCATTTGCCTCTGGTGCCATCGCTAAGGAAGCTCATCGAATTCTGAAAGGCAAAGTCATCCAGCCACATACAATCACGTGGTTCCCGGCCCATCTCGAACCGCAACTCGACTCCCTCCGCAACCTCAATGACATCGCACACGTCCAAGCGCGCGAACTAACCCTCCGCGCGGACGCCACGGCGAGTCGAGTCTCCGTCGATTCTATAGGCTCGTCGAGTTCCGTGACACTCTCTCCACCTTCAACGAGGTTACAAAACACTACTACCTTGGTAGAAGACTATACCCTCCCCCACACGGAACACTAACCAGACCTCAAGCTGTCACACTACGCATGCTTCAGACGGGATCATATCCCAACCTGAATTTATTTCACTACATCAATCCAGACTGCTTTAGTCCAGACTGCCCTAGCTGCGGACAATGTAGTACTTTGGAACACATGCTCTGGGGATGCCCCTCGTTACAGAGGGGCCCGCATCGATGCACTGCAGAGGAGTGGAGCTCTGCTCTTCGGAGCTCCGACCAGTCACGCCAATTTTGGGCTGTCCAGAGAGCCCACGATGCGGCGCTGGACCTTGGTCTCCCCGTCCCGACTTGGGTGCGTCCCGCGGCTTCGTCGCCTCCCTAAGAGGGGGCAACGGGGCTTCACAGGACCTTCATTAAAGTTCTTTGTCTGTCTGTCTGTCTGCCTGTTACGTACGTAGTGTCGCAAGTCATCAGCTATTGCTGTTTGCCCACTGTGTAGATTTTGTAGACACAGACGCTGGCTTATTTGCGGATGGTCTTGCCCTGCACAAAAAAAAAGAAAAATAAGAACCTTCCAAATAACATTCACGCTAAAACGCGGCAGGAATTGCAATATAAATACCATGCCGTCAAGTCAGCAAGGCAGAGGACGAGAAATATAGAAAGTGGAATGGCTTAAGAAAATATGTATCTAGGACACGCTCTGATATCTCACTATAGAGGCCATTGTCTGGCAGGTTCTGACAATAATAAAGTGCTTATTTTATTTTGCTTACCCATAGCTTTATCCTGCACGCTTTCGCAACGCGAAATCATCCATGCATCTACAATGCGACTTTTGTGACGCTAATTTAAAGTAACACAATTTTGTCTAAACATTATCACTGCTCACACAAACGCGTCACCCCGTTCTTGTGTACGCACAGGAGCATGATCAGAAGGTGGCACAGGCATGCGGGTGGAATTCTGCAGATTAAACCTTCCCCGAATATGAGGTTCTGCTATATTCACTCGATCCTCACTGGTAAGCTAGTAAGCAAATAAGTAAATCCTTAGTCAATTGAAAACAACTCCATCTACTGCGAAATTTATATTATCTCCCTTCCACACATAATTTTTGCACTCAAGTTCATAGTTCCGGGCCTGCAATAACTTTCCTATCTCTCGAATTGAAGAACATCCATTCCTTGCGATTCCGCCCTAATTTATCTGGCCGGCTACGGTAATTTCACCATGAAACCGCGAAGGCGAACGAAAGTGTAATTTTTTCACGGCTCCAGCAGCTAGTCAAACATAAAATTCCGAGACATCAGCAGCCTTGGATTCCGCTTACAAATTGACAACCGCTGCACATAAATTCAGATTTGGCAGACCGGTATTAAACACCAGCCTAAAGGAACTAACATTAAACTTTTGCAAGTATATGGTTACAAAGGACGTCATTGATGCAGACGACCTAGGTGACCATGAAATATCGCGAATAATACGGCAGCAGAAGCATCTTTGCCGTGCTAATATTTGTACTAAAGTACAAATTTCGATTCGGCATGTTTTTCTGGGCAGCTTCAACGTAATTAGCTATGCAAATAAGAGGAACATTGCTAGTTTTCCACAAAACGCGCAAACACTTCAAAAAAGAAGGGGCTGACTTAGTTCCTGTTTTTGAGAGTTAGCCATAGCCGTCACCGTGAGACTACAAGTTAGGACACTTAGAAATGATTCAGCAAATTCAGCGAGAATTTTTAAGGCGAAAGCCTTATAGGTGGCTGATGGGTTTAAAATTTGACCGCCTGGTGTTATGGCGCCAAAATTTAGTGTCACCAAAATTGATGGTGCCACCATTGATGGCCGTGCCGTTTGTTGTTAATTAAGGCATAGTTAATTAATATATAGGTAATTAAGGCATTCAAACCCATGATCTTAGGTGGGAGTCGGACCCTCGACCTTTGGAGGGAGTCGTACCTACGACCTGCGGTGTTAATTAAGGCGAATGTAATTTAGGTACAGTTAATTAAGGTACAGTTAGTTAAGGCACTTGCAACCACAATGTTTGGTGGGAGAAAGCAAGTAATAGGAAGTAACAACTCATTGGAATGAGACTGTCAAGTAATTTAATGAATGTCTCGTGAACAGGCAGGCTTTCGCCTTCATCGACTTTAGCCTGTCCTAAAGTGACTGTCAACTTTTTTCTAGACAGTAGCTTCTCTAACCCACCCCTGTTGTTGTTTGTCACAAACTGCTGTCACGACGTGCTTCCAACATCAAAGACTGCGTCGAGTTCAATGCACTGTGGATCTTTAAAGGCTATATTGTTGTATCAGGTAGGTCGTGCAAACAAAGGGCCGAGTGAAGACAGAAGCAATTATTCAAGAATCGCTTGTAAACATTTAGATAGAGAAAACGTAGCTGTGCAACCACTGCCTTCAAAACACGGTTTATTATATGTGCGATGTCTTTTCTGGGGCCGAAGAAACCCAGGTCCTTTTTACTTCGCCACTGCTCATTAGCCTCGGCTGTATTGCCTTTGTTTTTGGAGTGGAGTGGGTGACTGAATACTGGAATCCTACTTCAATCATTACGCATGCAACGAATTCTAAAACCAGAGCACGAATCTTCTGCAATACATGTTGAAGTTAAGCTCATGCTCATACCGTTCGGCGTTTTGATCGCTGCCTTGGCGACGATCCAAAAAATAGCCTGATTGGCAGATGGGTAAAGTGAAAAGTATCTCTAAGTTGTGTCCACAGTGTAATGTTTATGTTCTTTTGATTAGAGAATGCTGCGACGATTTCTGTTTATCTAATGTGCAATGGTTAATTGTCGCCTTTGTACATACTGGATAGCTTTGAATGGGGAGATATCACGCCTCCTACTTAATTCTTGAAGTCACTAGGCAAGAATTACAGCGAACAGCTTTTAATTATCTTTTTCTTGATGTTTGTCTCAAAGCACAAGCAAACCGATTTTGTTTTTGGTAAAAATAAAAACAAAAGTACAAAGCGGGCAAAATTTTGGCAAATGCCGAATTCATTGTAGTAATAAAGCTGAAAATTTTGTGTGATGGTTTTGTTCGGTCATGGACAAGAACATATATGTCAAATTCCTGTAAGCTATGGTATTCTTTTGTTGTACATGCAATTTTGTGACACGTTACTTCGCACAAAAGAGAGAAATTGCTTGTCTAAGAACACCATATTGGGGTGCCCATGAATCGAAAATAAAATAGTCTACCCTGATAAACTGATTGCACTTTATCTCACATTTAGGGGTGTCGGAATATTTGAAACTTTCGAATAACGAATCGAATAGTCACTATTTCTAAGCACAAACATGTTTCGTGTAGTTTTTGAATATTTAAAAACGTCAACTGCGCCCCAAAACACATAAAATTGGAGCAAAAGTACGGTAATTTCCACCCCCGCTGGTGTAGTATAGACCTAAAACATGAGAACTTGCATAGTAGAATAGGCTACGTCGGATAGGTAGCCGTACTTTACAGGCTATAAAGCGATCTTTCGCGCTTACTGAAGAGCCCTGTGCATGCGAAGAAGTTTTTTGTTAGCTCCTAAAGCTCCATTTGGGTTTTTAATAAATAACGCTTCATAACATACTATTTAATGACAGAAACTTGCTAACCTTTAGAATCACAGGTTGTAAACACCGTTTTATGTATTTGTGTTAACAGCTATTCATTATTCGTGAAGCATTCGATACTCGATTCTATTCTGGCGGTATTGGATTCGTATTCGATTCGGTTTCAAAAATCGCCTATTCGCACACCCCGATTCAGATTCACAGAAAGAAACAACTCACAGAAAATTCACAGAAAAGAGCCAACAAGGGGTGGCTCAGTTTGGGAAGAAGCTGTTAACATTCAAGCTGCACCAGATAAGACTATAGTTGTGCACATATGTACCCTTTCGTTTGCTGCTGTGTTTGAAGAAGATGGAAGGTGGAGTTGCAGTGTTTATCCTGGTGAAACGCAGAAGGTTGCGTCTTGGCAATGTCAACCTCATCACAGAACTGAAAAAAAAGAAGTAGAATTCGTAGAAAACTCCAATAAACAAGAAACTTGTATGCGATGCCTTTGAAGGAGGCGTTCCCAGACAGGGAGCCACGCGGGCACGCCTTTCTCTGATGACAAACTTTGTTCAAACCACATATTTTCCTAAAAAAATTAGAAGTCGGGCACAGATGTGGGTAAACTTCCATAGTAAATCAATTTATTTAGTATTTGTACCTATGGCGTCGGATATTCTTGGAACGTTACTTAATACGATTCATCTTTCTGAATAACACAGAAATTATACTTTTGTATACACGCAAGCAAGCATGAATCTGCGCATATGGCAAGATTGTTGAGAATAGTTGCGTTTGTAACACAATATTTCATTAAAATGCTGAATTCTCAGTGCCAAAATCGGTTTCAAACCAGAAGAGCGAAGCTTAGGCAGATCAATGCACTAACCATCACTGCCTTGTTGTCTTAACAGTCACACTGGGAGCTCCCGTAGACGTAGCGCCGGAGTCTTCTTAATTATTGCTTTCGGAAACCTTATGGTGCAAACATTGTAGCGTCTGTTCTGTAAAATGAAACACGAATTTCAGAAGACTAAGGTAAGGCCTTCTTCGATGGCCCAAGCAGTGCGTAAGATTTCAGGTAAGAAAATATGACCAACAAACCACACAGCCACGAACCAATTCAATGGCAAATGTTTTGTCTATCGCTATTTCTAGCCCGAGAGCCCTTAGCTCTTTCAAGTGCTGCGTGTCCAAAGCGGAAAGTTTATTGCCTACTGGTTTGTACTTAAATGCTTTCAGAACGCGTGTTTCCATCTTTCGTTTTCGGGTCAATTCGCCCACATCCTCGTAAAAGAGATTCTGCAGTCACCCTACTAGACACAACGCTGCATATGGACAGACAGCCTGCCTACCGCCTCTTCGTCTCGTTGTTGGCTGAAGATAAATCTGCAGAAAGTCTTGCAAAAAAAGGGGAGGAGCATGCGTGGAATTTCTCTTAAAAGATGAAGTGCATAACCACTGCAACTGTGCATTGAAGCGTTTCTTTTTCTGTGTGTGTGTGTGTGTGTGTGTGCGTGTGTGTGTGTGTGTGTGTGTGTGTGTGTGTGTGTGTGTGTGTGTGTGTGTGTGTGTGTGTGTGTGTGTGTGTGTGTGTGTGTGTGTGTGTGTGTGTGTGTGTGTGTGTTTATAATGTCCCGTGTTTCTTTTAAGACAACTTTCTTTTCCCGAAGTCGTTACCATGCGATGGCAAGCGTACGCTACGCTTTCTAAACAACTCACACACGCATATGTTGTAGCGAAGAAGAGAGATGCTAGTGGGTTCAGCGCTAACGGATAAAAACGCTAGTGGGTCGAGCGCGCTTCGTCGGCAACTGCTCTCGAGCTTGGAATCTGTCACTGCGCTGACCGGTGACGTTGCGCTGCTCCAAGCTCTGCCAAATAAACACCTTTAGAATATGTAAATATACATTTATATATATATTTATATATATATATATATATGTATATATGGCATGCTGACATGGCAGCGTCTCATGCCCAAAAGCAGGACACGTCACCTAAATTTGAACAATCATACAGTCGCGGATCAATGTTGCCGTTAATTATACGCCAGAGTACATACTCTTAACCCTGAACACTCAGCTATACATGCTGTGCGTAACGGTTAAGTCCGTAAAATGCTTGTTTACATGGCTGTCTGCATCGGCGAGAGCTATACGTCGGTATAAAAGTGACTCGCCCGTACATACCTCGCTATAATTATGGTCAAGATTGCATCACACATAACTAGAATGCTGAGCTGCTCACGCGAAGATTACGCCCAGTGCCTCTGAATAGGGGTCGTTAGGGCACGGACATGTTGCGAGAGTTGTTTTGAGCAGTAGGGAAAGACGGTTCCATTTTTGACTCACCCCGGGCCATGTGCGGTCTACGCTCTAGGCAATGGCCGCTATGACAAGACTAAATGAGGTTTGAGACTACGCTGCATTAATTTAACTTTTCATACACGTTTAAACAAGGAGGTTATCCAAACTTTCAGCAATTATTACCTTTATAGAAGACGAGCAAAACAGCGCAAGAAGCATGGACACATACAAGACAGAGAGAGGAAACGAGCGCTGGCGTGTTCACGATTGGTCAATTTGTAATTTCCGCACTTAAAATGCATTAGCGCTTATTCAATTTGCGAGTCACGGGAGCCACCGGCGTCATTGGCGGTCTCTGCTTGCGTATAGAGAACTCAAGATGAATGAATAAGCAGTCTTTAGTAGTGCCTCTGGCTCCGAACTCAGTTGTGGGCTGTCACAGAGCACTTCGCCATCTTCGCAGAAACAAGGTCATCTTTGCGATGAGCACATCGTCGTCTGTGTTCGTTGCAGTGTCGCCTGCAGAGGCCTGCGAAATAGAGCCGGAGGCACTACCGTTTCCAAGGTTTTAGGGGCACCAAGAAGCGAGCACAAGTTATCAACCGTGAATTTTTCCAGCACAAGTTGTCATCCGAGCCACCTCACTCGACAGGGTCTGTCTTTCCAGCGGAAGCTGCTGAAGTGCGCATTCTGGTTAACTCCTGACTGTACGTTTCCTCAGACGCTGTCGCTTCTGGACGCCTGCGCCTATTTACGCGAGCTTTCAATTTTCTTCGAACTCCTTTCATCCTAGTGTGTGTTGCTCTTCCTCTGTGCATGCAAATGTTAAAAATGCTCAATCTATGTTGATGACAGTATTCCTGTGCAACAATAAATAAATTGCGCGATAACAGTGGTTAGCATGCTCAGCCCTCAATTGCTCATTACCGTCAGAACGAGAGCTCGAGGTTGCGGGTTCAATCCCGGCGGGGGTGGCCACATTCCGATGGGCCGAATACCAAAACGCTCTTGTACCGGGCAAATTGGGTCCCCGTTAAAGAAGCCCAGGTGGTCAAAATTAATGTTTACTCCTACCCTACTATGGCGTGCCTCATAATCAGGTTGCAGGGGTGGGACTCCTGGGCCAATTGCGCCATTTTGATACAAACTCAAACTCCGGCGCCAACCTGCGCCAAACACAGAAATTTCACCGAAATTGCGCCACGCTGCGCCATAACGGCTTCGGCATGTGCGGTCCTTTGGGTTCGCGAACAGCGAGCAGATTCGTTTTGCGAAAAGTGCAAGTTTCAACTTATATAAAAAAATCGTATTTTTCACATCCACCAGCAAGCCAGTGATCCGCTCCAGGTTATTTTATCCTCTTTAATTCTTCTACATTCTCATAGCTTCATCTCCACTGCGTTCTTTACTATTTATGGTCACTTTCTAGCCTGGAAGTTGAAGTTTATTTCTTTCTTTGTTACAGAAAGAGGAACAAGAGCGATGTGTATTTTTTTCAGCCTCTCTAGAATGGAGTGCTCACGTAACGTCATGGCTCACCTGTCCGGTAGGGTAGGTTTTCGCTTTTAGTCGTCCTTATACAGTCAACCATGTTCTTTGTCCATACATAACATAATTTTTGTGTTACGAAAATTTGTGACCATGTACGCATTTGTATAACACCTCTATTTGAATCTCCACTGCACAGAAAACTTTATCTCTTTCTAAATTGTGTCGGTGCAGAGGGAAAGATAAGATAACGATGGTTAAGCGAACAAGCATTCTACGAGAGCGTTACGCATTAGGTGAAAGTTACGTAACTGAAGGAAGGGGAGCTTTTGCGTCGGTGGTTCGAAATCTGTACAGCCCTGAGGCAACCGCAAATTTTTTGGGAGGCTCAAAATACTTTAAAGAAACGCCTTTATTTTACGCAACCAGTGGTCTGTAAGGAATGCATACGCAATTTTTGCAACGTGCATTTCGAAAGACCAGTGGCACAGCTTTTTCTGGCAGCATTCACGCCCTGTCAGGAAAAGTGCAAGGCATTTTCTTTAAAATTTGCTTTCGTTTCGCTGGCCACTTCCTCAGTCCGCTTGACTTTATTTGTATCACCTGTTTTTCTTTTATTTGAGCATATCTTTTTTTTTGAGATACATTTAAAAGATAACGAAGTTCAAAATAGGTCTGTTCAAAGTATTCAATTACTTCCAGTCTTAAGAGATGTCGCGAAATGTAGAGAAAGTAAAAAATTCCATCTACCTGCCAAGTGCATTTAAATTGAAGTTTCAACTTAGATGCCCGGGAACCTTATTGTGTCAAGGCTGTTTCTGTATGCTCTTAAATTGACCCAATTTGTTTTGTGTCTATATAGGGTTTGTTGTGTCGTATGACCTTTCATTTTCTCTTCCCTGTACTATTGAGATATTACACTTCCCGGCTCTTTTTGGGTTGCCTCAGTTGCCATGGCGTTCTGTTGCTGGCCTAAGGCCTCGCATTTGGTCCTCAGCCACAGTAGACGCCATTCTTGTTCAACATGCAAAACATCTCGCGTTTTTAGATTTAGGTGCCCGTTAAAGAACATTCATTGGTGCACATTAATTCAAAGCCTCCTGCAGCGCTTAAAGCTATATCGTAAACATAACCACAGCATCTGTTATTGAGGATCAAGTCCTTCCAAGGGTGAAACCACTGTGAAAGCTTTCACGCCAACGTTATTTAATGTGCTTTATTTTATACAATTAGATGCTAGAGCGCTCTCGGAAGTAAAGATCCTGGGACCTTGGCAGAAACAGTCGTCTATGCACAACGCTACAAAAGACTATTGTAATTTTTCAAGGAGGCTGGACTGTCTGACTTCCTGTGACTGTCAGCGAATATTCAACTGCCAGTGTTCGTGCTGGCTGCCTGTTTAGTATTTTTCAACTATTTCTTATCTATTGTCCTCCTTTACCCTTTCCAAAGTGTAATGCAGCCAACCTATAGCACGGGCTTCATAAACACCCTGCCTTTCGATGTTTTCGCTATCTCTGCCTATCAATGCTATTTCTTCAATGTTGGTGCATACGGCCAGGTTTCTAGCTGTTAGTTTGCTTGTACGTTTTTTTTTTTGAGCCATTAGCTATATTTGTGTACGTCACGCACTTCTTGGTATGTCAGTAGGTATTTCACCTCTTTCGTGCTAATTTGGGCCACTGAGTAGGTGCTATTTGGAATGTGTCATTGAGTAGGTGAGTAGTTGTAGGTCGTTTTGGTACTTGGATATGCGTAGTTGGGCGTGTGCGACTAGGTATGTAAACACTCTTGGCCAATTCTCCACAATGGGTCTGTGCGACGGGGTAGGTATCCAGGCACACAAGCAGACCAAGAGGCGAGAAGGGAAGAACTAGGCAACAGGAACTTGAAGAAGTAAGCTACGGAGAAGTAAAGAAGTTGGAATCCAAAGCCGACGAGGGTGTAGGAAAACGTGAACGGGTGAGAACCGGACGAAAAGGGTACGCTGAACTACAGAGAAGTGAACAAGACGTCGGTAACAGAAAATTTTGGAAGACGGCAACACAGAATTTGGTAATATACGGTGTGTCGCTGCAGTGCATCAATGCCAGTCACATTAACGTCGACAACGTCGACACTCCACATGCGAAGGGTTCTGGCGAAATTGTTTTATTTCATGAGCTTTCGAGAACACTAAATGGCTCGCGTACTTCTAGTGAGTGGGCAGTTTTTGTTCTGAGGCGTAGTATTCTTTCGAATACTACCCAGCTGATCTGTCGCACACAACAGCGTAGGTGGAAACGCGAAAAGCCTGCACTGTGCAGCCCGCCGTTGCCGACAATTCGCTCTATAGCAGTGAAATAGAATAAACTTGGTTACTGCAATATTAGGTCGGTGTTTGTTTGGTTGGGCTCTTCGTCACCAGGTGGCTAGGGGCACCACGGCGGCCGTGTAAACGTTTGCGCCTCCGCTCATCAGGTAAAACGCCCAGTCCGCTTGCGTTTACCAGAATACCGGAAATCTTAAAACACGGAAACGGAAATGTTAAAATGCTTAATTATTGTTAGACTAATAAAACAAACACAAATGCTGGGTAAAGTGGTACATTGGCCGCTGCAAAGAAAACATGAGTTTGCATGCTGTTCAAAACACTAAAGCTTGCGGCACAACGTTGAAACATTTACGAAATTAACTACTGAATGCGCTTTTCGAATGCTTTCGGCTTTGCCGATGGCCGAAACCTATAGTTCTGGGGGCTTACAGCCTATGAAGTACAACAACTATACCCGCATCTACAAAGAAAAGTCCCTACCCTACAACTTTTTGTAAGAGCACGTGGCAACCAATAGTTGCGCTGGAAATACGGTATTATTAGCGAAGGAAGCGGGCTATCAAGGAGCAGCACTTACGAGCCAAAAACATGGTGAATGGGGGCCTCAGGTATGCCATTAAACAAGGACCCTACAAGGAACGGACCTGCGTGTTTTTACAGAAACGTGTTCCAGTGCCAAGAAAAGGCTGCACATTTATAGCAAAAATGCAATGTAACGAACGAAACTCATCTTTGAATGAGACATCATTATAATGAAGCACGGCTTTGCAAATCATGTCTCTTTAACGCTACGAAAATACCCGGGTCTTCTTTAGATGCTTCCACTTCCAGGTTGATGTCTGCTGGATCACTTAGCGTGCTCGCTACCAAGGGAGCCATAACTCATCCCGCGAATATCAGGCGAAATTCTGAGGTGCAGCCACTTTCGGTGGTCGTCGACGCTGACCCAGATTTTATCCACCACAATGAGCGAGCTCCTACTGTGTCTGGTTCGTCCGCCACCCCATGCGTATGCCAACCCTTTCGCTTATCTTGTGCGCATCGCGCAGTGGCGCAGCCTGGCGGTGCATACGGTTCATTCACCCGTCAGCTCCATAGGTGGCGCGGTCGACCGTACCACCGCAGACGGGGCTAAATGGCGCTCCCCACTGCGAGTCTTGCGTTTCTAAATAGCAAGATTGCTGCCCTCGTTATTAGTCAAATGAGAAGCCCGCCTTCCGAAGTGCTTTCCATTGCTTGACTCGGCTCTACCAGGTCTCTCGCTTGAATTGCATAGCGTCCGTAGAAAGTACGTACAGGGCAGAGGGCGACGAACTTCAGTGGCGTGATACAGATTAGGCGAGATTTTGCCCATTGGTGTCAAGATGCAAAAAATTTAGACGAGAGAGCCAAGTCGGTTAGCCACGTTATAGGCATGACTGGCTACTTGCTAAATACTATGGTCACAGTGATACATACGACAGCGTCGTTGGCGGTGGAATAACGTAACTTGGACTTGTGGGCACAACCACTCACGCATGTAAGAGACTCCACAACACCGTCGACGACGGCCACACCGACGTTCACAATGACCATAAAAACAAAAGCAGTGAAAACGTTTGCACTAATGATGACAGTCATGACAACGATGAAATGAAAAGAACCATCACCCAAATCTTTCTCTCTCTCTCTCTCTCGCTATATATATACATATATATATATATATATATATATATATATATATATATATATATATGATTGAGAAGAGGGTCCGGCAAAAAGGGTGCCCTTTTTTGTTATTCAAGACCACATTAGGCTAGCAGGCAATTAAGCCAAGGAAAGCATAGAGGTAATAAGCTGTGGTCCAAATTTAATTGTGGCAGATACTTACAAAAATGTGAAATGAAAGTGGACCGAACGATAGCTTCTAGCCGGTGGTAACCAAACCCAGAACCTTCATATTACGCGCGCGATGCCCTATCAATTATGGTATACACCGACGGCCATCAATCCGTCCACGAACTCGGGCATTTATGCGTACCATTTAAGGTGGCCCGCTGTCGCTAAATCCTGCGGTTGATTTCAATCACTGCAACAAACTTACGGACCTAATGTCGAGCAAGCGGTCCAAATCTCGAGCTCGTATCAAATACCCTTGGATAACGCTTCTCAATCGCTTATAACATCTCAGAAGTATATAACCATGAAGTCACTCACCAGCGCCGCCTACTCAAGGCCTCTTGCGAAGCGCCCCTTTTCACGCACGGGCCACCTCTCACACGTGTACGGGAAATAAGGAAGCAAGGCGAGAAAAAAAAAAGGAAGAAAAAATAAGTACATGTGTAATGAAGACCAAAGAAAGCAAAAAACTCAGCATTACTGGAGGGCTAATGAAGTCCTCATCACCTGCTTTCATCGCCTATATAAGCTTGTGCAAGCAGGCTCACTCTTTTCTACACTCTGCTACGCTGAAAAGGGCTCGTATTAATCATTCAGGGCGGGCACTCCCTGTCGAGTCCACACACAGGAGCAGGCGAAATGCATCTCGCTTGCCCGTCCGTTTAAAGCACCAATTTTCGAGGACCGCGGCGTTGCCAGAAGGGCGTGGTTGGACCTGCGTATGCGGTTCGAAAGGGAAAATGACACTATATCAACTCTAAACCAAAAAAAAATGCAAGCCGAGCGTGGGCAGTCTTAATTCGCCTCCGGCCTCAGCCCAAAATAAGACTCTGCAAATGAAACAGGTTAGGAAAACGAAAAAAGACCATATTGCCCTGAAAACGAAGCAAATAAACTGATGTGACGCAGTGAGCAGGTACTTGAACCTAGATGGCTTCTGGTCTAGTTAACCTGGTAAAGATAACAATGGCCTCAAGAATGGCAACGACGACAATGACAACAATAACGACAACCGCGACAACTTTGAGACGGACGACAAGACGATAACGTCAATGGCAACATTCCTTAAAGCACAGCTAGACAAAAAAAAAAAGACAGGTGCTGCGTTGTTTCGTCACAACACTGAAGAAGAAGGATAACACGATCGCAAAGACGCAGTGACGAGAATGGTAATAATTAAAAAGATTACAAGTGCGACGACGACGACGGTGATGATAATAACTACGTCGATCGCAGTGATTAGATTGGCGAGCAATGATAAATATGATTGCGACGGCACTAATGGATAAGAGCCATGGTACCGGATAACAACGACGGTACCTGACTTGAATTCACCTGTGCATGACCCGAGTGAGTGGTGTGAGTCGACCTGCTATGAAGTTTGAACGGGAAATTTACACTACATCAAATGGAGAACGAAAACAAAAGCAAGCTGAGCGGGAAAATATGACTTCGCCTCCGACTCTAGCCCCAAATAAGACACTACAAGGGAAACAGGTTGGAGTAATTAAGAGACCACTTTGATTTATCAAAAAGCAAGAATTAAGAAATAAGCTCATTTACCTTGTTGTGTAGATCAGAGAACCTTGCCTATTCTCGATATCGTAACCTCGTTATACTTGTTCGCTACGTCAAAAAATTAAATTATTGGGTTTCACGACCCAAAACACCATATGATTATGAGGCACGTCGTGGTGGAGGACTCCGGATTAGTTTTGACCACCGGAAGTTCTAAATGTGCACCCAATGCATCGTAAAGGGTCGTTTTTTTATTTTGCATCCATCGAAATGGGGCCACCGGTGGCCACGACATGATCCCGCCTCCTCGAGCTTAGCAGCGCAACGCCAAGAGAGAGAGAGAGAGAGAAATAGAAGAGAGGAAAGGTCACTACGGCCGCAAGGCAAGAGCTCGCTACGTAACTTCACTTGGCCAATAAAACACTACTATTCTGTCCTGTTCTCTTACACATTGGTTGCCGGCTTGCTGAGTAGAGATTGAGTTGAAAATACTTCGGCTACTCCCTTTCCATTTGCATCTACAAAAAAAAAAGAAAATGCGAAAGAAGATCAGGTGTTGAATAAAAATAAATATCTTAAAAAGCTGATAAGGATAACAATCACAATAAAGATAAAGAAACTCCTGTCAATAACGGTGCTACAGTCAGTCGAACTCCTGTCAATAACGGTGCTAATGGCTCGGTCATATACTTTGCACTCTTTAAACATTGGTATACGTATACATGATAATGTGATGCACGGTGTAGATAAGAAGGTCTGCTACTGAGTTGTCAAAGATATATTTTTATGGTGCATCAAGATTTTACCTAATAAAGAACAGCAAGGTATGGACCCATTCCATGCACAGAGAAAAGGCGAAGAAAGAGACATAGGTAAAAGCATGGAAATCTAACTGAATGTCTTTGCCACTGCGAAAATTGCCAGAGCTACCCAATTAAAGCAGGCTGTGTGAATATATATATATATATATATATATATATATATATATATATATATATATATATATACGTGCACCCTTATTGCAAGCCGGACTCCGGCCGCAACGTTGAAATTAAATGTTTATATTTGCTTTTCAAGCTGAGCCTGCACTTTTTAAAATTCTTATACATTAGATCCGAAGAACTACTTCCTTGCTATATGTATATGGAATGCACATAGCCAAAGTTCGCCAGCTCCGTGCATTTCCGGTTATATTTATGTATATAAGTATGCCATATTTCTACTTTTTCCGTTTGTGCAGGGTAGATGTAATGCTTTTCAACAGCCAAAGTGGCTCAAACAAAGTCTATATTCTTCACTAAATTATTCTCGGAATGCGTTTTTGTTTTTCGTTTTTTTTTTTCATTTCAGCGCGCAAGCAAGACCCATTAAGCATTAATTCACAACGCATACCTTTTATCCTAAATTCGGTGGTTAATAAAACGCACAAAAATTCATTAGTGCTGGCCATCTGAAAAGGATGGAATTTCCCTGGGGCCCCTCTTAACGGGCCGCCCAATGGCTCCTGTGCGGTTACATTACAGGCCCTACGTACACGTAGTTTTGCAGCCTTTTAAGGGTGCAAGAAATTTTGCCGCCCCCACGTTCGTCGCATTCGCATATAGTCGCGCATGCGCATGGTTACAACACCGTCCGAAGAGTTCAAGTCCAACGCTAAGCCTTGATGTCTCTGTCGTTTGCTCTTCCTCGTTTTTTTTTTTCGGGCGCCCTGAAACTGCCATTTTCGTTATGTTGTCGACGTCATCGCCATCGTCGAAGTCATCGTCATTCCATCGACATAATCGCCGTGGTCATTGTCGTCCTGAAAGTTTGTGGAGTGACAGATCGGCCGTGATGTGGGTGGTTGAGCAATGAGCAATTAAGCACAAGGAAAATTAGCAATTTGGAAATTGTCAATTATGTTATTGTGCTCTGAAAAGTTGATATAAGGAAAATCGCCGCAAAACACAGAATTAAACAAAAGCAAGGGAAAAAAGATTCAATCTCGCAGGTTAATTTTATTAGCTTCCACAAGATAAATTTGGACGGCGGAGCAACATTTCAGTAGCAGAACCCAAGAAGAAAAGCCCTCCTTAAGATTGAAACGTTAAGTCCTCAGCAATTCACGTGCTTTCTATTTTGGCTGTTTTGACTGCATAGAAACAGAGCTGTTCATTGAGTATTACCATTTTCTATTTTCTCGCCATGTTATTACTAAATGTTGTTTAAGCGATGGCATTTCTCTATGTTGGATTCTATTGGTCCTTCTTCATTTAGCGCTTCCTTTTTTTTTTTTTTTTTGCTGCCTAAAGAACCAGCTTCCATCTGAGCACACACGAGTGCTCCAGCAAAATTAAGGTGGCCTTTTTTCTTCATTCCGGGCTTCAGGTTGAATCTAAGTTACAGCGTTTCCTCAATACGAGACACGGTGAAGCTTCAGTATTTCTTTCAACACTCTATCGGCAGTCTCTCAGGAAGTAATTAAGTCCCGCAGTGAAGGAGGCTACCGTGAAACCACGCATATAATACCTGGCAAACTAGAAAACGAGATTTGCCTTCTTATAATGATATACTATAAAAAAGAAAGGACTTAACTTTCCGGACACATGAAAGCAAAAAAAAAAAAAATTGAAAGGTGCGTAAACACGTAGATACCTGCTGCCTGATAACTAGGGAACCAATTTCTCAGCACGAACATTAGCAACAAGCAAAGCATAAAAATAAAACCTCTTTCTCCATGCCGCCGTATCTAGTGCCTTTGTTTAGCTGAGAAGAAGCTCTGATTTGAGAATCTTAGTTTGAAGAACTGTGTATAGCGCAATTTGGCGATGATTGACTGGACCCTATGGCGAATACAAGGGATGGAGGAACGGAATTAGAGTTAATCTAGTTCCTGAAAAAGTGTAGCCAGGGTTTCTGCGTCGAGATGTCGAGTATCTGCGTAGGGTGCCATTACGCATACTCCATTTAGGTATTGTGATTGTCTCTCTAAACGAAAAAAGAAGAAGAACTTGTAGAGAAAAATAAGTGTGTCCTTTTAGCTTCATTAGTTTTCTTTTTCTTTTTTTTAGCTGATGAGAACCTTTGATTTAGGAACGTTCGCTTGATTAACAGTTCGCAATTTCAAGGAGCAGTACGCTTAAACTTCGATTTTCACATATTTATCGGTAGAGATTTAGGCAGATTTGGCAGTTTTAAGTAACCCGAACCCAGAGAGGAGAGAAAAAAAAACCAAAGCGTGCCAACCAACATCGGCGAAATATACCCGAAACGAACAAATCAGCTTTTTCCTTACAAAAATTCAGACTTAACTTCAATACCTCTTCTAACGAGTGTTTATTGAAATTTACGAATAGTAATTAGGAATTCTTCAGAATGTGAACAAACATTATTAGCGGTTTTCCTCTCTCGTCTGGTAATTAATTACCTTCTATAGTGGAGATTTCGCAGTCCTATAGTAGTCTACTCACGCTCGAATTTAACACCGTCACCAGTTGCCATGGAAACCTGTCCTCCATTTCATAGCTTGCAGTCTGAGCTCAGGTGGCATTATCCTTTCTAGGCGATGTACAAAGAAAGAGAAAAGAGATCATTGTCAGCGACACTTGCGGTTAACTTAATGTGATCGCTGCCTGCGCGACATTGCGCGGCGCCGTAGATGGGGACCCATGAGACACGGCGCATAGAAACGGGCCATATATAGACCCCAAACTCTGGCGAGAAGCAATTCATAGAGAAGCCTTCCTTTATTTCTTTACCGAGTGCATCTATGTTGAATGGCTGCGAGCACGTGACTATAGCGCTGGAAAAACACCCGAGCTTCTGGCGACATCGTTCTTACCTGATTTTACACTGCGCATGCGCAAAATGCGACTTATCAAACCAGTTATTTCACTAGTTCAGGGCATGAGTCAACGGCATTGCATCCCAAGTAGGTAGAGAAAGAGAGAATGAAAGAAATACGAAATATAGGAGAAAGCCAAGGGGAGGTTAACCCGAACGAAAGATTTCGTTTGCTTTGTTTGCTTGTGGTAGTTGTCTTTGCGGGAAGGCCTGAATTAGGCAAAATTTGAGATATCCGCGAGCTCTGGAAGCACCCACATATTGACACGTGTCATATGGGCACGCTCATAATACACGAAAAATTTCCGCGCGACTGGCGGCACGATCGAGGCACTTTGCGTGTATTCGCGGGCTTCTTTCACGCTAGGAACAACACTTTTATATAGCACGCATTGAGCAACAGAAAGCTGTATCGGCAGCTTTTCATGTTGTCTACAAGTTTCTCATTGACACCTTCAAACAAGTTATAATATATGAGGAGGTCAACAATTAATTAAGACTAATAATGTAATTACGCGGAATGCCAACAAATAATCTGAGTATCTCCAAGTGACGGCTAACAGCTGCGTGACATTTGCAAATTCTCAAAGTTTCGCTCAAGTTACGTGAAACACCGTGTATGTAAGACCACGAGTAATGCTTTTTTGTACCTTTCTTTATATTACAATTAAGTGACTGTACTGCGTTTTGTTCTGAACCTCTAATTAGCGGAATGGCTTCCTTTCACCTATCGTCATCCTTCATCCGTTTACTTACTGCACTTGTTGCCAACACTTCCAATTAAGAATCAATCAATAAATAAATCAAAGCCCGGCTTGCTACCATATATTGAGGGATAGTGCAGGGAGAGCTAGACATATAAAAAAGAAAAATAATAAAATGCAGATCCACCGCTTTGGCGCAGTGGCTTTGGTGCTGCTTTACTAAGCCCGAGCACGCAGGATCAAATCCCGACCTAGGCGGCCACTTTTCGATAGGGCCAAAATGTAAGAACACCCGTTTACCATGCACTGGGTGCACCGTAAAGAATCCCAGGTAGTCAAACTTATTCCTAAGTCCTTCATTACGGCTTGCTTCAAGATCATTTGGTTGTTTTCAGACGTAAGACTCCAGAATATACGTAAGACCCAGAGGAGCATAGGTGTTTAAAGCCCTGAATTACAGTTAGCAATTCAGACACTGCTGGATTCGCTTGTGCAGGTTTATCGCCTTAGAGAATGATAACAACTTTATCAACGCGAGTTAGAACAGTCGCGAGTGACCATCTCTGTTCACTGTACCGAGGTATGTAGGTAAAGCCTGCTGGGAAATACGAACGGAATCAACTTGAAGGAAAAGCATAGTTTATATATTGCGTTCTCAGCCAGTTCCCTGCAATTATCCGTTTTTAAATCGAGCACCATTGGCGCATTTTAATCACCCCATGAAGTTTACTAATGAAGCTAATCAGCCCATATTCTTCGCGTTATACACAATAGATTCAACGCCTCCCTCGAGCTTTTATCTTGCTTCTTTGAATATATCGAAATGGCTGTCGCTGTATAAAAACCCGTAAAGATCTTTTGTATATGTTAAAATTGGTGTACTTTCCCGTGATTTCGTCATTACTGATGAAGGGCACGCGATGAGCTGAAATTCAAAAACGGGATACGTTTGATGGGAGTGCTTGCTGCGCTTAATTGCGTGGAAGTGCGACGCGTAATCGCTCTTTAGACGGTTTAAAAGCCATGCAGGTGTTCCATGCGTTCGTTTACGAGTTTGAATTAGGTCACTCTTACAAAGGCAAGTGAACCTTATAAAACAGTGCGTTTGAATGCATTGCTATGCGCTGGCTTAGGTTCCTGACATTGTCGACTCTATGGCGTGTGAATGGTAAGAAAGAGTACCGGTAATTCTCAATTCTGAATGCGTTCATTTCGAAATGAGCACATCTTTGTTACGCCTTTCTCCGGAGTGACGAAAACATGCCACGTTGACCTGAACACGTCCAACATACAAGTGCGCTGACGCTGCTTTGTGCACGAATGATGTCTCGCGCCTTTGGGGTTTCAGTGCTACGAAGATTCAAATGAAATATCAAAGGCTTGTGTTACTTTGACGGGCCTCTACTTAAGCCAAGAGACGGCGGCTTCATCTCTTTAGCGCAGGGGCTTTCTGATGGGGCTTCGTCGACTGCCTGGGCTTCCCCAAATGCCATATTCGTATACCGTTAAAACCAAGATACAATCCACCTCCATTATTTAGAGTACCCTTGCTTTCTGTAAGGTTCTCTTTTTTTTTCTCTCCCTCAAATGGGGCCGAAAGATGAGTACCTCCAGTGAATTCCACCTTTCGTGTTCGATTCTACGAAAGATAGGATAGTAGCTCAACATAGGATAAAATTGATATCCCAAATAATACATAGGTGCTGGCTTTTCATGGTGCAAAAAAGAGCGCGATGATTCTCTTATAGTATACCGAATTGATCGTATTTTGTGCGTTAAAGATGATTGGGCTTGAAAGTTCACACCAGAAGAAATGATTGTTGCCCTAATGGGTTTCCGGTAAGGGTCACATTCATTTACCGCTACAACAGATGAACACAAAAGCTAACACGTTTCTTGCATTTGTACTCGTCTGTCTGAAGATGAAAATGTCACTCGCGAACTTCGAATAGCGTCTTGGGAGCGAACGTACACGCTACGGCGGGCGTCGAACTTTTGCCCAGACTGTTCTTAATCAGGTGAATATCAACCTGACATAGCCACACTAATTTCTCAGACGCGATGGAGGGAAGATGATTGTGAGCGGATGTGAATATGAACGGGATTGAAGTGTGCGTGAGCGGGCCTGAATTTGAACATGAGTGCCTCAGAATGTCAGCGGAGCTGAGTGTTGACGCTAATGAGTGCTTGTGTGTGTGTTAGAGCACTGCACGGGCCGATTTTTGCGGCCCGGGCCCGGCCCGGGCCCGTTTTCACATTGGGCGGCCCGCCCGAGCCCGATCAAAACTTTTATGGCGACACCCGGGCCCGGCCCGGGCACGGAAATAACCTATGTTACCCGCCCGGCCCTGCCCGCCACCCCTTTACCTTAAGCCCGAGCCCGGCCCGAGCCCGACTCAAAACCGGCCCGAGATCGAAAAATACTTGTTTTTCAGAGTTGAGAAGCGCGAGAATAACTCGCAGAAAGCCCGAGCCCGGCCCGGGCCCGCGTCAAAAAACCCGAGCCCGCCCCGGGCCCGGGTCAAAAAGCACACGCCGTGCCCGAGCCCGGCCCGAGCCCGTGAAAAAACTCCTCTACCCGGCCCGGCCCGGGCCGGGCCCGGGCTTTCGGGTAAGCCCGAGCCCGTGCAGTGCTCTAGTGTGTGTGACGTGCCCGATTCATGTGGACATGAGTTGGAGAGCGAGTGAACGCAGAGCCATAAAAAAAAAATATGCTGGTGAGGGAGCCTGATGGCGGGTTCAATTTGATTGCCGAACTTTGACAGCTGCCCTCTTCAGTCCGGATTACGCTGATTTCAAGTGGACAGCCTGCCGGCATTAACGGCGGCCGTTGCCTTCTTGGCTATCTAGCTTGGTAATGTACGTGACAGCTGCACTGTCACCACTTTCGGTGGCGAAAAATAACTGAATTTTTAGAACGTTTTCGCATAAACGACTACATATGTAAGCAGCCTGCGACATTTTCCTTTAAGTAGAGTTGAAAGCTTGGCTAGAAGCTAGACATTCGGAACATTTTGAGCGACTGCAGTTAAAAAAAGGACACACTTTAGGGAAAAAAAAGAACAAATACGGGCAGGGGTTTTCTCATAATCTTCTTGGTATTCCTTGCAGACGGTCGACATGGTCCGAAGCTTCTTTCCACATCTGGAGCCACAAGTTCATGGTTGATGGCGAAAGTGAAGGTAATTAGATTAACTAAATCTTCTACAGGAATAGGAGATGGTAAAAATAGAATAGGGCCCAGTGTACTAGAAAGTGCAATATTTAAAGGTGTAAGCAGGGCCCTTAAGAGCTAGACATCTCTCTTGTTGTTATTTTTCTCTCCTGAAGTGTTTACTTTTTTGTGCGAACGCTGAAAGCGTCACTAATTCTCGCGTTCAATGTTTTTCATTACAGGACAATGCTCAGCATACCCCTCGCCTATATGCACGGTCACGGTACTTTAGCTTCATTTCGGATGACGCATATCTCAGCACATTTTGTGGTGCATCACTTGCCTTTGGCGGTTTATTTAAATTCCCTGCATGCCACATCCCTATGGTCACTTCTGAACCTCTTAGGCCCTCTGGACGAGAAATATAACAAGCTGAGAACGACAGAAAGCTGAGCTGTTTGGTAAGGTTTCATAATGCAAAAAGGCAAGACGAGCAGAAACGGACACAAGAGGAGAGAAGTGGACAACAAGAACGCCGCATGAACACGGCGTTCGTGTTGTCCACTTCTCTCCTCTTGTGTCCGTGTCTGCACGTCTTGCCTTTTTGCATTAGGACATATAACAAATCAACCTATTTTTCTTTCAGTGTATCCCTAGCATCAAGCCTACCATAGGGGCTGCATTTTCTTCCCGTTCAAGCGCCGTGGTTTTTAATGAGACATGTTGCACCACAACTATTTCGCACCATGACTGTGCAAACTCGGTGTTTGCTGTTTTCTTTGCTCAGTTAATATGCCTCGTATCATAAATGTTTGCTTGGATACGAACAGAAAATAAACACGTAACAGAAACGGTGATTCAGCGACCAGTTAAAGTCCGTGCAAGATAATGTCTTCCTGGGCGAGGGGGGGGGTGAGAATGGGGGTGAGCAGTATAATTTATTGCAAGAGCAGCGCTGGAGCTGCAACGTTTGATAGACATCCACTCGAGGTTCATTCGCTTACCAACTTTTATTCCGATAGCAATTATGTGGACACTCCAAGGGGATTTCTGCCGTCGTCGTCGTCGTCGCCGTGAGGTTCCGTATGAAGTACAAGGGCGATAAAATCGTCGTCGCGCGCTGTATGCTGTATGCGCGCGTGAAAGTACGTGAGGGACGCGCGCTTTGACGGGGAGCGAACGCACGGCGGAGAGCAAACGCCACGTCTTCCGTTGCGCGAAAGGCCATGGGGGGACGGAAGTGAGAGAGGGAGGGAGGGGGATGGGGCGGCGTCGTGCTGCGGCACCAAATACCAATCTTGCGACCGGGCGCAAGGGGGACTGGAATCTCGCACGCGAAAGGAGGCAAGCGGGAAGGCAGTACGGGAGGGAGGGGGTACGGCTTCTGCTCAGCGAGCAACTGCGTACTTATACTTTGCGCGGCGGCGTATGGTCGCGCGCACCGTATCTTGAAAGCGATGTGCAACACGGCTCCTACCTTTATATGCGCTGTGCTTTCACCGCTCAGTTTCCGTCGAAGCGATAGGCTGCACGAACCTTCGCTCGCTGCTGCTTGCGCGCTTGCTCAGGCCAGCGTTTTGACTGCGGTTGTGTGGGATCATCGAGTGTGATCTACGCACGTTTGCTTGTGCGTGCTGACACCATGATTGTTAATTCAGTTAGTAAGTGAATGTGTCCAAGTTTATGCAGCCGATAGAACTACTATCCTTACTCCGAATAGCTCTCCACTAATTTGCTATCGCAATTGATGCTTCGCCTTTCGGCCGACACTGTGACTTTTCTATCGTCTTTTATCATCGTCATCGTCATAATTATTCTTATAACAATCGCCATCATCGCAATCAACATCATCATTATCATCATCACAATGTTCATGATCATCATCGTTATCATCATCGTCATATTCATCACATGCCCAGTAGCCTCAGGAACACATACTCAGTGGCATCTATATCACTTATATATATCATATATATATATGATAATATATATGATATGATATATGATATGATATATCATATGATAACATATCCGATAGGAGAAAGTGGTGGTAACTTGCCAAGGAATACATTATCTTCAACAAGAAACTCCTGTTTTGGGAGCACGTTTGTGATGACAGGTATACTGTCATAAGCCTTTGTTATCAATTGCCACAATAGCAACATTTAATGTGCGACACTTGTCAGACAGCCAGAACATCAGCCACGTTGAACTGCACACCTTGATCGTGCACTTCATCAATACTGTCCTGTGAGAAAACAGCATGCTGTTTAAAACTGGGTGAAATTCAAGATCTAAAAAAATTTGGAGGAATTATATCTGCGTAGTTATCCAGAATGTGAAATAGTTAGATATATTTCTCGCGCGCATTAGTTAGGCCATCCAAAATGCCGGTAAAAAGCATTGTCAGACGGTGAGTGACGCGTTGGCTGCATCCGCTTGAACAGCACCTGGCTGGAGGGTTTTCTGGCAGACGCGTCCTGTTGTTGCACGCTCATGCGTGCTAGTAACATACAGCTTGTGTATATTCGATAAGCAGAAGCCATTTCGTTCAAGTTTTAGCGATTTCAGGAAACCCTGCGAGGCATGCATTCTCCCAGCTCTTTTGTTTCGTGAAGCTTCTTTGCGTATTGGTAAACAGTGATTTGACTTTTGCTGTCGTGTACTCCGTGAAAGAACGTTCTCCACCAAGGTTTCCTACTCTGCATTGAGTGAGAATCCGCACATGGTTTGGCTTCACACGTGCAAATTTGTGCTCAGCGTTAAATGGCCACGCCATTCAGCTGACCCACTTTAAACTGTGCTTGTACAGTTCCAGAAAAAAAAAAACATTTGCGAAGCCCACAGAGTGGCAAGTTTCAGCACAAACATCGGTGCGAGCTTCCTGACAAAGCTCCACAGATTGGCCTAACTTCATGCGCCGTCGGTGCCTTGCGTTCGTAGCCTGTGATTGCTTTAAACCGTGAGGCGATAGCACCTGCTGCAAAAGAAAAAGATCTGCAGACTACTGTGACCAAAACCGATGGCAGCCTTTAATTTATTAGATTCACAACTGTCGGTGTAGGTCGGCTCTAGTGCTATAGATGTAACATGGTGTACTGGTTAGCAGCACACCCTTCCGACAACCTACAGTACACCCAGTAGTATACGGTGTCTACTTTTCTATGTCTATAGTCCCTGCCATCCAAGGACATTCTAGTGATGCAAACCAGAGCAAATGTATGACGGCTCATGCCAACGGCGTCTACGGTTGCTGAGGTCTACACATCTCTTTTCTCTTTTTTTTTTCCACAAGGTACATTGGTGCTAAGTTGCATGCGCATCCATGAATGTAAGCGATTGAAAAGTGTGAAAACGTCGGAATTCGATCCTCATCCACGGTTATATAAGCGTCGGCGGATTTAAAGCAGACGCTGCTATTATTCCATGCATATTCAGTCCAAGGAGACTGTCCAGTTTTCACTTAAAAGAAATACAAGCCTAGAAAAGCGATGGATTTTTACTTTATTGGAGGTACGCCGTATACCTCTGACCCCATAACATTGCCTGGAATATTGTGTGTGACATGCTAAACAGCTGAAATGATCTCTTCGACTTATTCTGGCAAGTGCTAGCACTTGGCTGGATCATAAGGAATGAAAAATTTTACAACTGTTGCAGGGCGTCGAGTTGAATATAGTTGAAGTGTGGCAATATATATATATATATATATATATATATATATATATATATATATATATATATATATATATATATATAGGGTGTTTTTCTAGCTGCACCAAATTTTTAAAATTAGAAAAATGTAAATCTTGGTCACGTTATGTTTATCATTGGAGTGTACGTATTGGGGGCCTCTAGTAGATACAGAGCAATTTCCGCACTTACGTGCGTAATTTGCGAAGTTACGCTAAATAACTTTCTAATTATCAACAATAGGTGGCTATAGCAATTAAATGACTACTTTGGGGCCCGGCCTCAACACTACCTAGCCCAACGATCAAATTTTAAATGGTGGAGTTCATGTGGGAGCTACGCGAACAATTAGTTACCCTTGGCAGGGTGCTTTAAACTGAAACTGGCCGCAAAAGGAGCGTCTGTGTCGTCAATGTCGCTGCCCCCCAGCCTTTCGTCACATCTCCGACGTCACAGCTGGTCCGGCCCAACGAGCAGCTTGCGTTATCTCCTTGCTGTTTGCGGCATTGGCCTAACGCTTCAATGCTGGCGAGCCGCCAAACTTACTTCGTCATTCCGTCGGGCGCCACGTTGCGCTGTAGCGCGAACCCCGCTCCTTGGGCTTTTAGATACTACAGGCACGGCATCATATCAGTCTGTAGCGTCGACGGCGAACGCCGCAGATAGCAAGGAGATAACGCAAGCTGCTCGCGGGCCGGACCGGCGCCTACCTCGGAGACGTGACGAAAGGCAGGGGGGCGGCGACACCGACGACAACGACGCTCTTTTTGCGGCCAGTTTCGGTTTCAAGGAGCCTGCCAAGGGGGAATTAGTTGGTCGCTTAGCTCTCACATGAACTCCGCTATTGAAAATTTGATCGTTGAGATAGGTAGTGTCGAGGACGGGCCCCAAAGTACTCATTTGCTGTAGTCACCTATTGTTGATAATTAGAAAGTTAATTAGCGTAACTTTGCTAATTACGCACGTAAGTGCGGAAATTGCTCTGTATCTAGAGGCCGCCAATCGGTGCACTCAAATGGTAAAGATAACGTGAACAAGATATATACTTTTCTAATTTAAAAAAATTTGGTGCAGCAAAAAAAAGAACACCCTGTATATGTTTCTTGTACCCTGAAGAGGGGCATTCAAAATCGCGTCTCAATATTTCTCTTCTGGTGGACACTTATTATTCGCGGAATCTACATTTATCTCCCGTAAGGAGTAACTGCGGAGACAGATATTTCGCCTAGTATACGCAACCGAAAAGTTCTCAAAGCACATGCATGGGACCATGAAAACAAGAAAGAGAAAAAAGAGAAAAGAAATTTTGTCGCTCACAGCATATCCTTCGCAGAAGAAAAAGCCTTCAGTGCATACTTCTTGCGTCCACCACACTGCATTTCTCAAACCAATGTTATGCTGCAAAGGCGCGACAAAAGTTTCCATTGCCTCAAATTTTCTGTTCCTCTAGCTTTTGCGGTCAGTCTTGCATCTGCGCTTGTGTTGTCTAGAGATGTTCTGTATGTAGCGCAGTTCCCTAGTATACACACAAATAACATCAGCAAGGTCGGTTCACAACCCTTTCAGAAATGCACACTCGGCCAATATATTTTAATAGACACTGTTTACAACACCAGTATGAATTTGTGCTCTGTTAAAGAATATTGCGGCTAATTTAATAGATGAATATGGCGATCACAAACGTTACAACAAACTGAATGTGTTGTAGAGGTTATGTCCCAAGTCGGCTTTACAGGAAACACGGTTTTCCGGAAATCCGGTGTCCCGTAGACCTTTGTGGTGGCTTGTACATCTAGTTCCACAATGATTTGCTCAAATGTAAAAAAAAAAAATCACTAGGTGTTCTTTATGCTACAACTAAGACGACTTGAAGGCAAAAGTTCCAACGCCGCTTACTCAAAGACACAACTTTTTTGCAGTGTCATCTTCACTCCGAACCCATATTATCCAGTCATTTTTGCAAATCATTCATTATCACCAAACTCGGACCGTGACTCATAACTTATTTTTGCCGAGTCATCGTCACTCTGAACACATATTATGCAGTCATTTTTGTAAGTCATCCTTTGTTCACCAAAATCGGACGTTATCTCAGCCTTTTTTGCTGAGTCATCATCACTCAGAAACCCCAATTTACGGTCATTTTTGCTAGCCATCGTGTTTCTTGCAAGTCACCCTTCCTATGATTATCTAAGCGCGAACCTTAATTCACACAGCCCTTTTTTTTCTGTGTCACTTCCCTTGGACCCTCCAATCTCATATATTTTTTGCAAGTCACTCTTACTTCACACTTTATTCACTCTTGATGCACCCTATCACTGCTTGCTTCACCTTCATTCACTCTATCATCTTGGCTTTACTTCCATCACAATTCGTTTGCTCTATTACTCCAAATTTCCAATTTAATCACTCTTGACACAGCTCATTCACCTCTCTGCATAACCATTTTTTATCATTATCATTACCATCAGTACCCATTTCTATCATTAATTGTCGGTTCTCGGCCACTTTTCGGGTTATTCGTCCCATTCTGCCGCTTTGTCATGCTAATTATTATAATTAATTTATTGACCGTTATAATATTTTATCGATATATATTCCGCAAGTAATTACCTATTGATTGATATATAATGTTACGGCGTTTGCAATGATCTCATTGAGTTATCGATTTCTCGCACATATTTTTTACCGATTTTTAGCTCCACTTTTTCAAGGTCACCTAAAAACGAGACATATATAAGGCTTTCGCCTTTAAAAAAAGGACAAACGAGAAGACGTCATCTCGATGCCGAGGGTTTGCAAAAAGAGATGAAATGAATGCGCAATGCTTTCTTGATAATTACAGCCGCCTTGCGACTTAATGAGGTGCATTAGTGCGAGCGATAGTGCTTGCCTTATTTCGGCGTCACACCCACACGAGTAACGGAGGTCAGACGGGCATGGCCCGTATATAGGAATGCCAAGCATTGTGAGTCCTCCTAGCTGACTCAACGCGCATTCCGTAATGAAGGGTGAGATTGAAATGTACTCGCGGCCTGAGAAATGTCGGGGTCATTAAACTGCCGTCGTGGAAGGAGCGGCTGACCTCGGAGAGCTGGCAGTGACCCACACGGTGGCTCATTTTTACGACGTGACCCGACGCTACTTTCAATATTTTCCTTGCGACGGCCCAGGCAGCTCCCTTTGAGCGTCTTCTCGAGATATCTGGTTGTTTTCTTTTCTTTAACAGCTGACGAGTTGTCATAGTCTTTTCAACTGCTTGCTTTGTGGATGAAGCCGGTTCGGAGCGAAAACAGTCATCGTAGTGTACCAACTAGGGTCGGAAAATGTGAGCGATTTCTTGTAGGGTGCTCTAGGCTTACTGTGTTTTTGTCTCTGTGGTAAGCCCTCCTTGTTTCCAGGGGAAGGGGTAGCGTCAGTTTCTTGTTTTAACTCCTTCTGGATATGACCGACTCTACGACATCCCGCGCATTCCGTTCGACTACCGCTATCATTCTACAATAATAGCAACATTTAACAGGTGCAATTGTGCACGCAAAGTCTATTGCATTCATCATCTCAAATACATCACGTAATCTCACTCTGAGCAAGAAGACACTTACAGCTTCAAAATCAAAGTCTGTGAATATCATCCTAACGCTTTACAAAGTCCCTCCAACGTATATGTGCTGTCTGTGCGATTATGTGACATTCATAATGATCACTCACTACCCTGAGTAGTATGTGAGCTCATAAACGAAGATGACATTTCCAGCTTATCATTAAGGTCAGTGTCTCTCGATTGTGCAGTACAGCGCCATGCTTAACATAATTAAACTGCCCTATGACTTCTCCGTTTTTCTGAGAATAGGACTTGAAATATTGATCGGGTTACAGCCATTTTTCCTTCATAAACTGCGCTAAATCGTTCTTCTTGTTCTTTTTTTTTTTTTTTGATCTGGTGAAGCACGAAACAAGAACCCACACATCCATCGCAATGCATCTGCTCTAAATTTCAACGGTTTCTTAGGCAGGTTCAGCTAGCATTTTCATTACTTTGATACTTTAGATATAGGCAGGATGGTGGGCGGACAAATGAACAGTCGCATGTCTTTTTGTATCTGCGATGGGAGAAGCTTCAGCTTGCCTAAAGAAAAAAAAAACATACGCTCGACCTAAATTGCGTTCATATACAGGGTGTCCCAACTACGTATCATGCACCAAGATTAAAAGAAAAGAGCAATTGCGTTACTCGAATAAAACCTAGTGCATATAATTTCCAGTACAGTAGAGTACCCGCGAGTTATATTTTCGTCACTAAAATTTCATTTGGTAATTGTAAATAATTACCTAACTCGTGAAGTACTGTCCTAATAATCAAAGTGTTAATGAGAAATTTGTAGAGCAACATGAGAAACTCCCGATACTGCTTTCTGTTGCTCAATACGTGTTACATAAATGTGTTTTTCCGAGCATGAAAGAATCCCGCGAATGCACGCTCGAGGCACTTCGGTAATTACCGAAAAAAAAAGGCAATCATGCATTCATTCGAATGCCGGAAGCTAACCAACTAGTACTTATGGAGGATGTCTCCACTCAGTATCGTCTATGCTTGGTGACAATCTAAGAATCCATTATTAATGCTTCGCAGCCGATCAGAGCAGTGTGCTTCAGCGTTACCAGTGGTCATTCACGTTGTTCGTTTCTGCTGCGGTGTGAAACTTATGAAAATTGCCGTACCAGCTAGCGCAACACAGCCCTTTGCTAAGAATACAGTACGAGATTCGGCCATAAGACAACATTGCCCGTGGCCCCTGGGCCTATGCACTCTAAAACATAGTTCCCGAGGGACGCCGATACGAAGATTCGGCACTGAATACTCAGCCTGTAACAGACTATATGTAATACGTAGTCATGACGCCCCGCCGCGGTGTTTGTCGCGCCTATGCTTGCATTGAGACAGTTTTTCCAGCCTTGGCAATAGAAGAAGAACGTAAACTATATTTCCAAATCAATCAGATTCGAGTCCGGCGTCTTGTTAGTGGGTCTGGGCTAGCGCCGCGGACGCGGTTCCGAGACCTTGTCTCGAAGCAGCTTCCTCGGCTCGCTGGACGGCCCAGAGTTGTACTGGCAGGTTCGGGCTGAACAGTGCGGTCTTCTAGCGCGAGCGGAGGCTGGTGGCGGAAGAGACGGAGGGGTCGCCACTGCCAGAATTGTTTGTTAAGTCCTGACACTCCCATAACATGTGACTAAGCGTCGCAACCTCGCCACACGATGTGCAATAGAAACTTCGCTCCATTGGTCCGGTTGCAGAGACAATCGGTCGGTCCTCCGGCTATCTAGGCACTGTCGCTACGCTGCTTCTTGCGTGCCAATCATTTTGCTATATATATTTCCTTGTCTTACTCTGGCCCTGTACGTAATAGAGCCAAGATGCCTGCTTTCAGCGCAAGCACGCTTCCCATTATCGAGCTGGAGTTGACACCAACGAGGAACTGACAATGGTCTGCATTCATAAGGCTTCCGCCGAGGGACATCGGGGTGACGACGTTCTCGGAAGTGTCGTTCGGGCACATGGGAATGACGTCACAGGCTGTAGTTGGTTTTACATTCGGGCTTCGCATTCCTTGAGCTCGACGTCGACGTCGTGCACTTTGTACAAACAACGAATCTGGAATGCGGCGAGCTGTAATATATCCTTGCGAATCTCAGCCGCATCTCCTTGGCACTAAAACCGCAGGGAACGACATATTTTTTGTTTGTTTGATTAACTGATTCATTGATTGATTTATTGTGACGCGGATTTCTTTTCTAATTAATAACCAAAACCATCTAAAATGTGTTCCTTCTTACTTCGTACATAGATGCTTCTTAATTGTCCCTTAAATGCTTCTTACTTATTACGTTGTAGCGTATCTGCACTTAGAATAGAGTGCTTGGCTAGACGGCAGACTGGTAGCGCAGCAGACCTGGCTCCTTTAGTTCAGAGCGTTTGGTTACCTTTATTCAGAGATCGTGTTCCCAGTCGCCGAGACGCGTACATTTCAAGTGTGCATGGTTGCCTGATCAGTTTGTTCTTGGTTCCGTTTTGTTTTTCTGCCTGTTTTGTCAAGCCACAAATTAAAACAAAAGCGAACAGAAAGTCCACCAGGCAAGCCAACCTTACTAAAATGGGGGGAAACATTCGAGGAGGGCAGTGAATTTGGGAATAGGATGAGATTGGGAAATCTGGAGGCATGCAGAATGGATTCGGTTCACGCAAGAAATAGGTAATTGGAGATCGCTGGGAAAGGCATTCGCCCTGCAGTATATACAAGAGATCAGACGATGATTATGACGTCGACGGCGACATGAGCGCGTCGACTTGTTTCTGATAATGGGAATGGCGCCTTTCTGAATACGCTGGTGTGTCTGCAAGTAGATGGGTGATAATAAAATATTAAATATTTTCTGGTACGGTGAATAGTTACTCTCTCGAAGTTCTCTATGTTTGTAATTAGGACGACGACAACGATGATGATGATGATGATGATGATGATGTGGTGTATTGTGTGTATTGTGTGTTTGGCAACCGGGAGGAGGTTCATGCCGAGTACATGCGATCGTGTTTACTAGTTTCAAAAAATGTGCATAGTATTTTCCTCATTATTGTTCGTGTTTTCAACTTGGTGGATGATGATGATAGTAATATTGATGACGATGGTGACGATAACGGATTTACTAGTTCCCGGTAAAGTTCTCAGTAGGTGTTGGGTTTTGGCTTTATTTCCGCCATTGCTTTTACAACATAACATGCATCCATCGCAACGGCTGTTTCCCATCGAAAAAAAAAAAATTACAGCCTTCACAGAAATTTGTTTGCAGGTAAGAAGAGCACGCAATTGTTTCCTTATTTTAACAATTTCCCGCGGGTCGCAATAATAGCTCTTCCGTGTAACCTGAGCATTGCTGCTCCATGCGGTGTCTTCAGAAACGCTCTCGTGTTCGGTTACACATCGAGTTCGAATATCATATGTGGATGGGCAGTCTGATAGCGGCTAAAAAATGGTTACGACAGAGTCAGATGTATCATGTGAGGGGGGCCTTAGCGATTGTGCTTCTTTTCATAGACTCAAGTTAATCTGGAATCATCATGTACGACTGTCGGTTTCGTGTTTTCCTGACTCACAAATTTTGAGAGTACAAAGAAAGACGTGGGACAACGGGGACAATGCTAGGCTCGAATATCTCGCCATAACTTCGTAGCGCAGTGTACTTTCAGACAATACGTGCGATCGTGTTTCGCGGTGTGCTTTTAGGTTGGAAAGCAATACAGCGCATCGGCAGGCAAAGTTTATGAATGCTGTTAAAGCTCATGTTCCACTTGATGCGCGAATAGGGCGTTGCTATGTACACAGATCTACAAAGAGAGTTTACATTTGGCAAAAAGGATAGAATTTGAAGGCTATTTTGCAAGAGGATGCAGGGTGCTTTCACAAGCATTCTGGCTTCGCTGCGTTGTTGTTGCTGTTGCCACTTTGTCATACGGTGTGGGAAGAGACGCATACGTCACGGCGAAAATGGAGACTTGTGACAGATATCCCCCGAGGAAGTGGTTTTTATTTAGAAACAATTCCGATCACATTCCAGTATTTAGGGAAGAGCTTGCTCTATGCTTGCCGAAATGGGAACGGGGTTTTACCGGTATAACGAAGCAAAAAAAAAAAAAAGAACACAGTTCTGCACAAAAATAATCCATTGGCTTGCTGGCCTGATTACCGCGTTATGCGTTTATCAGGTAGGGGACAGAATTTATAATACGGCGCGATTTCCAGCAATCGCAGTGAAGATAAAATTTTGGTTGCGTATAAAATATGTTCAGAGGGCGATTATGACCATAGGTATGCAATATCTCAGACGAATTCAATAACCAGTGAACCAAGGAAAATGCAAAGAATAAAAAAGAAAAAGACGTGAAGAATTTGCATAGCGCAGAGACACGCAAAGTAATAGTCACTCTTAATAGTGACGCGTTCGCTACCTAAATTTGCCTGTGACACTCGACGGGAAGCCATGCAGGAAGGCGCCACTCTTTCTTCACTGGTCTTCGTTCTTCTGATCAAAGCATTTACGGTCGTCACAGCTTGAGTGTACTTCATCGCAAATCCAAATAAATTTTGCTATAATCTCTTTGAGAATAGTGGCATCCGCCCACATATACAACTTATAGAATTGACTTTGTATCTTTTCAACGATGTACGAATAGTCAGTGACAAGATCGTGTGGAATATTGTATTTATTGAGTGTCAATGTATACACCCGATTTGTGGAGGGGAGCCGTCCATTCCATTTTAAGTCCATTCCGAATAGTTGAGAACGCCGTAACTCCATTCCTTTTAACTCCTCGGAATGGTGAGAATTTGTCCATTCCCACTCGTGTTCCACTCCCCTGCAGTTACATTAAATGAAGGATTTTCTCTGTAAATGTTTATAACTGGTACCATTTCGTGCGTAGCGATAAAAAATAACCTACTTGTGAATGCTAAACATTGTAACATATAATGTAACGTAGTCATTTTTGGCGCAAGGACCGAGAAGCTTTCAGGCCTCTAATCTCTTCAGGGCATTGTTGCGTGGGATCTCTCTAATTAATATAATAATCATTCGAGTAAAGCAAAGTACAAAATACTCTCTCTCTATCTCCTTCTCTCTGTATATATATATATATATATATATATATATATGCGTGTATGTATCTGAGTGTGTGAGAGTGTGTGGGAGTGCACATAAACAATCGTGAATAAAATTCTCAACTGTGTTTCTATAAATGCGCCACACACCTGCAATACCGTTCGTTGACATTGGCTAATAACTTTTGGTGACTTCGTTACAAAACAAAGATAATAATTTACGGGATATTTGAGGCCACCGAAGGCAAGAGTGTAGTGAACAAAGGTAACCTTGTGCGCGTCGCTAAGAAGTTGCTCTTAAGAAGTTCGTGGTGTTCGCTGCGAGATACGGCTGCTGTCGCAGTAAATGACTTCAGAACCGAGGAGTCGCTGAAGTCCGCTTGACTTTTTTTTTTCCTTTTTGCCTGCAGCATGTGGAGAACTTATTTCATGTCAAAGAATATGGGCATTCGGCACCGCTTACTAGCGACGACATCTCCTTTTTTCGAGTTAATAAGAATGGAAGAATAGCTCCAAGCATACGTTTACACTTTTTTCACCTAGATCTATTACGATGCCCTGCTCTGTCCTATCCTACCCTTTTTACCCTAAGATACTTACTTTGCCTTGCCTACTCTATCCTGCGTATTCTGTCCTATTCTATATTGCACTATCGTACCCTCTACCCTATCATACCCTACCCTAATCAGCCCTGTACTTCCCTGCCCTATCCTATCTTTCATTAAACTAACCTTACCTTTTTCTCTGCCCGGCCCTACCCTACACCGAGGGTAGGGTAGGGCCTTACCTACCCTCACCTACCTTACCTACCTACCTACCTACCAGTATACTACCTTACATTAGCTTACCTTACCATATCCTTTAGGGGTTACATGCACATGTGCGACGGTACATGTGCTCCTACGCTTGGTGTATGTGCTCCTATTCATCATGCTTCATAGTTGATCGGTATTCGCCGTGTTTCGCTGTCATTTTGTTTGGCTGGCGTACTTGCGCGTGGTGATGTGATGCAGTACAACGTCTCCGTTACAACATAAGCGACAGTGGCGTCATATCGAGCAACACGTCCCGCAAAGGTCTGCGGCGGGAACCAAAACAATGTCGGCGCCAACAGGGCACTCGGAACTCCCGCCAGCCTGCGCGCCATAGTGGACCCACCGTCCCTTTCTACAGTTGTTGCATCTCCTTGCGTGGCAACAGGCGTTGCATTATGACTGGATCGCATGACGAGCCGGTCCTCTGCGTTTCTTTATTGTCGAGCCAAAGAAAAACCGCGTCAGCGTAAAAGGCGTCTCGTTCAGAGCTCTTGGCGACGAAGCGCAGTTTTGCCGATGGCCGGGACAGCGTGTCCTAAGGGGAGTGGTATGGCTTTGAGAGTTTACTGTACAAACCGTGTTCCTACACGGAGAAATACCAGCACGGTACCTACAAATTGTTTATAAAAAAAAAAACGACACTCTTACCTTATTTTCAGAATTCTTCCGAAAAAATACTTAGGATGCTAGGTATGAACGACTTATTGATTTATTTATATGACACTGGAAATGTTGAAATGCGTTGGCAGCTTCTCTACCACGTAAGGGTGCGTTAAAGAGAAAAATAACTTGAGCTGCATAAGTTACGTACACTTTCTTTCTCCCCCATCCCGCTCCCAAGTGTAGGGTAGCAAACCGGTTGTGCTAAACTGGTTAAACTCCCTGCCTTTCCTTCTCCACTTTTTCTTCCTTCCTTACAATAGCAAAAAAAAAGCCAGTCATACTATGAAAGGAAGTTTGCTAAGCGAAAAATAAAGCAAAAGTGAAGGACGGGTACTGACGCCGTGGTGAAATTTTCGCACCACGTCTCCGTCAAATTAAGGATTTTGAAGGCCTCTGCTCCGGCCTGGTTAATTTTTTCTCTTGATAATGATGGACTTCAATGCATTCGAAAAGAGCCTATGACTAAACATAGCGAGTTTCAACAATTCACTGCGCCACAGCAGCGCAGATACCAAAAAAAAAATGAAATTGGTGCCGGTCACACTGATTTACCGACGTCCTCGTCACGGCGCAATAGAAACGACCACCCGCAATCTGCGAAAACTACGAGAACTTCAATATCAACAATGAAAACAGAAAAACCGGAACACAAAGACAAAACTAATAAAACGAAAGGAACTGACGGACTATACTGTCGAATTTTGCGAACTCCAGCATGAGTCGTCGGTAAATAGCCGACTGTTCGAAACCTCACTGTGACGCCTTGACCTTGTATATTTTATGCACTCGGCGTTTAATGTAGTCAAAGGAGAACCTTGGATGCGTTGCGAAGGCAGCCCGTTATCGTGAGCTGCCCGAGGAAGCCCGCTTTCAGCCACCGTTCTGTGGAGTGTCTTCTTGCAGGCAGGTATTGGCTTCTTCCCGAGCGGCATGTCTGACAGCTTCCTATGGTCGTGCTGCGCAGGACAAACAAAGTCAAGAACATTTTATTAGGCGAGAATAATTTATTGCATTTGTTTATTGTTATTTTATTCGGGGTATTAGTTTTTCACCCGTACATGTGTATGTGCCTTTTTCATTCCTCGTTGCGAAGTGTTGATATATTTAGCGTATATTTTCATCACCCTCTGTTTTTTGTGCGCTATTTAAGCATATGTTTTTTTATTAGTAACTGCGTAATCTCTGCCTTTTTGATCGATTTTCGTTATAGTGTAAATTTTAGATACTATTTCCACCCATAAAGTTGCAATGCATGTGATACAGTGCACGTGCAGACCTCTCGTCTAAGGCTTCGAAGACGCATAAGAAGATGGACACTTTATTTTAAAAAGTGGGCGGGGGGGGGGGGTCATGGAGCATCCAAGCGTTCAATAGAACTGGCTCTTAGCCTAGTTGGTTCTTGCAGAGTGGCATAATTCCCCCAATAAGGACGCACACACAAGGTGACATAAACATAAGGTAAAAGCCGCCCGTGTAGTCGTGTGTATGAGACTTTTACCTGTTGTGTGCGTGCTTTTTGCGGCAGTTATGTCACTCGCGAAGCGTTCTTTGCGTATTTGTTTAAGGGCCTGCCTAGCAAGCTCAATTCGGAGAAAAAGTCTCCGTCAGGATGATAAGCTCTTTGGCTTTGCTTCGACATCAATACATACAGACACAAGTGCAGCGTTCTATAGTACAACCCGCTACTTCGGCAGCCAACTTTCAAGTTTTGTTTTTCGTTTTCGCCCATAAAAAAAGCAAGAAAAAACAAACGGTAGGCTACGGAACAGTTCGAGGCCTGCGACAAGACGAGTGGCGACCCCTTTCGAGGCCACGCAGTAATGTAGTCGCACTATTCGGTGCTCATTAACCCCACGGTGCCCTGCTGTCACGGCGCTTAAATGGAGCAAGCGAGGCGCCTTTCCATTGCCGTCGTTAACTCTTTCGCCGTACGGCTTACTTTGAGCCGAGCCATGCCATCCCTTCCTGGAAAGGCTGCAATTACCGAAGTAGCGCCACACCTCCGCTCTCGTTAGTTGCAGTTGCTTTCCTCTTGGCAACACTGTACAAAATAAAAGAGAGAGAGAGAGAGAGAGAGAGAGATGTTTTTGTAATGACGGGACCGCTGCCCAAGTCTAGAAAAGTGTCTGGCCTTGTGCCAGCGAATGCAATGTCAGGGATTCAGGCATGCGCAGACTGGCAACACATAGATGGATAATTCGACAGGGGTAATTTAGAAGTAGCAGGGAAAGCCCGCAAAGGATTAATAATGTCAAAAGCACCGGCAGTAGCAAGATGGTATTTTTCGCGTAAATGCATGAAAGACGCCATACCTTTAGTGAGCGAAAATCAAAATTGGTGCAAGAATAGTTGCAGTTATCACCGATAGGTGCCGCTTAGGTTGTGTCAGCAGCTGGTACAGGGGTGATGACTAGGTAGATGAAAATGTATTGGCATCCTCGTTGAAATGCGGCGGTGGCAAATAGTCAACTAGCCCGCTTGAGCTATATAGGTATGCTGTATATGCTTATCAGTATAGTGGTGCACAACGCTCCTGCGCCACCTGTCGGTGATAAATGCAGCTATGTAGGTCGTAAAATTTGTTAACATTAAAAATGATGCATTTTTTCAATATTCTTGCGAATACGACATCGCTCTGCATTCCTTACTTTTCAAATTATTGAATGTTTACTTTTTCTGTTACTTTTTCTGTTACTTTTGGATGACGCCATCAGTGGCGTAGCCAGAAATTTTGTTCGGGGGGGGCTCAGGTTGCAGCGCGGCCTCCTCCTTATAGAATTTCTCGAGGGATCAAATGCATGGATAATAACTGCATTGCCAATTTCATTGTATATTAGATGCTGCAAACGAATTATTGAATGCTATGCACTGTCCATTAAAATATGTATGTTTTCACAACAGAATATATTCGTATGCCCCAAAAATTGTGGCAGAAATAACTGATATCAATGCTTCCGTGTTTTTTTTTGTCAAGTAATAAGTGAAGAAAACATCATATTAGCTTTAGAACTATTGACCCTTTTCGCGGAGCAGTTTGTTGTAGAGAAACGAGATGGCGCTCACGGCGGCGCGCCATACCTCTCCTCAGCGACCGCGCACGAATACGAAACCATTACCGATTCTACCGTGCTTCTGTGCGATCAGCTGTCGGAAAAGCAACTGAGTTTTCGCTAACACACTGTGCTCCAATCATGGTAGATTGAATAATGTGGATTGAAGACGTGTGCAGTAGTTGGCTGCAAAAATAGGGACTGGCATGTTAAGGAATAGAATGAATCTGTGTGGCGAAGTTCGCGGACCACTGCTGCAACTGTCCGAACGTATTACCGGCACTTCGTGATCTACGGCTTTCCTCGAGGATACAGAAATTTGCTCATCCGCCAGCCTTGTATCGCTAACCTTCAAAGAAAGGGCTTCATCTCCAGAACGTCGGCAACAGTGAGTAGCACTCGTTAAACAATGACAAAGGGAGTAGCGCCGCTTCCTGTCATAGTAAGTTTCGCGCACGTTATCTATACACATTTGTCCAAATGGCAGGAAAACTTACGCCCACTTTATCGCCGACGTATCAAGAATAAGTGAATGGACGCACACTTGAATATATGCGCACTGTATACACACAATAAATGACGGACTATACCTATCGCACCAATGGTCGAAGCTGAATGTTTCGTGATGGTCCACAAGAGTATGCGAGTTACTAGCTGTAATATATTTGCTACAAGGTACTCAATGTACAAAACAGCTATGTTTCAAGCCTTGTGCGCAGCAAGAACAAATCTATCCGATTCGGAACTGAGCACACCCGCGAGCGATTAGGCAGAAAATAATCAGATAGTGGCCGCACCGCGGAACTTCACTGAGTCAGAAACTGACAAGCCACTGCTTCAAAATGTTTGCCGAGTAAAGAACAAAGAGCAAAACACACTAATCCTGACTGAATTCATAATCGCAAAGCTTGGAATGCATTTTTAGCCCCGCTTCTAGAAGAAGCACCATATAAACTGCCTGCGTCGTTTGGACATAGCTCAATCAGCTCCGAAAGCGCTTTTGCATGTTCTCTGAAGCTGTGATCAAAGCTTCGTGTCGTCCACCTAGTCACCGTCTACGATATCTCCGAAAACAGAGGTTTTCTAAGCCGCGCCGGCGTCATACACTTCCGCTGTAAACAAGCAGGCAACGGAGGCAGTTGAGGCAAGCAATGGACGCGTCACCACGTGATCAAATATGGCAGCGCCCACGGGATCGCCGCGAAAAGGGTCAATATCAGTTCGAAACCAGCAAAGTAGTGCATGCAGCTTATATGAAAAACCTAAAGGCCATGAAATGAATAAGTTGAGGACCAACATTTTGATGAATCTTTGTCATTCAAGAACCTTGTTTACATTTTTCTACATATGCAACGGCCAGGAAGAAACCTCAATGACGCTATCCCTCGTTGCAATCGATTGCGCAGGAGCAGCTGTAATTCGTCGTGTATTGTAATTACACCGAGATAATACTCGCAGCAGTGTGTACAAATAAAAAGTTGGAGTTCTGCAAAGTATATATTAGAAATGCGAAGATAGAATGGAATATACAAATGCGAAGATACAACTCGCTAAAGAGCAAAAAAAGTGTCGCTGGAAACAAAGTTCACTGCTTGTATACACAAAACCTCGCAATAAGATATTTAAAAATACGTATGAGTCTCGAATAAATCTACGTATTTAGGCAAACGTCAGTGTATATAATGCGTCAAATACGACAAATAAATATGTTGCTCAGTCACAGATAGTAAACTTTGCGCACAGAAAGACAGATGATCCTGGCAAGAACATAACTATGATCGCAGAAATCGTGATATGTACTTGGGCCATGCAGCGGTCGCGACAGTGCCACGTGGGTAGAATGATCGAGGAATAATGCATAAATCAGTACGAAAATGTGTAATTTAACTGCCGGCACAACGCCAACAATTATTCTGCACCCATAATTAAAGGAGGGTATTCCTTCGTTTCAAAAAAGAAATAAAAGCAGGTAGCTGAAAATGAAAGGAAAGGACAAACGAAGGCCGCAGATGATGCGGTAAGTTGAACTACCCGATATCCGAGTGTTTTTGGCGAACGCCGCGTCGGCCGGGCTTTCAATGAGCAAGGTTGTTCAAAATTGGTTATTGGTATCCTCGTAATTTTTGTATTCGCGTGATAATTGTGATCATGATGCTAACTGCTAGAATAAACGGCGAAAATTTCTGCGGTTTTTAAAAGCTAATGAGCCGTCATACGTTTTCATAATTAAGAACTTATGGACCTGAAGGAACAGTGCTTTTTACTTGCATTGATTTTTGCTGCTTCACTATCTAAAGACAAACTTCTCTCGGCGGGAAAGTTGAGCGAAGCGGTCAATGACTTCGGACACGTTGATGCTGACGTCTCTGTGGGTGTATAGAAGCGCCAGCCTAACCATGCGTTCCACAGACATTGTAGAGCGCAAGTAGTTTTTTAGTAAACTCTTGTTAAAAAAAGTATTCTCTCTGCGCTGGCAGTGGTCACTGGAAGGGTGACTAGAAGCTCCAGCAGTATTTACACATTTACATAGAACCTGCTGTCGCAATGAGAGATGGACATCTATTCCGGTGCTAAGACCTAAAACACTCCCATGATGTCGTTGGCATACTCGTTTAGGTACCTTGCAGAAACAGTAGGCTGTTCGATTCCCGTGATGTCCGTCGTTTCGTCAGGAAGTATGGAGAAGCAGCCTGCTTTTGAATCTAAGCTTTCTTTGATAATGTCACCACAAATTTCTATAATTTGGCATTGTGCGTCTGGACCTATAAATACGAGGCAATACTGGGGCAACTTTCCAAATGGTTCTTCAGATATGTATCTCCTCAATCAGCTCGCATGCGAAGAAGCACTCTGAAATTGCCTGTACTTTCAGCAGGTGCATTGCTTAAATCCATAGGGCCCCTGTCCCTGTGGCCACGGAGAGCCAGACCTTGTCGCCCGCAAAAAAAAAACAAACAAAAAAAAATCCGCAATAATAGGCCGTTCACTTTCTTTTGTTTTCTCATATTTTACTTTGCCTGCCCTGGTCCAGCTGATCAATCACATTGGGCACGCTTCCTGAAAATGTTTGGAGAAAATTATCAGGTGATAGCTGACAGCCACGGTGATATTTAGTATTTTCGTGTGTGTGGGAGATTGCGAGCGCGCGCTTACATTTATGGAACGGCTTGGACACGAGCGTTCCAGTGCGCGCATGTTGGCCCAAGTTTATAAGAACATTAACCCCATAAAGTTCTAGAATTGAAAATCTTTTAAAGCATGCCTTTGGAAATGTCAGCGCACCTTTCGCGTCAAAAGTTTATGAGAACTTTATACCCATAAAGTTTCGTAATTGAAATCCATGCGCTCCGTATATTCCGCGGCCGCTGCGAGATGCCGCAACGCGCCCGCTCGCTATCGAAAAGCCGTTGAAAGTTTGTGCTCGGATGGGGCTCCTGCGTTACGTGACTCCAGGTGCAAGGGCGTTGTCACGAAATCCATCCCGAGTTCGCAATGTTCGCGCCGAAATGTCTTTTCGAGCATGAAAAGGTCATTGTAGACAAAATCCAGAATGATTGCCGGCGTCGGTGGTAGTTTTGGTCGGCGGTGCATGCCAGCACGAAAAAATTTCGGGGGGGGCTGAAGCCCCATCAGCCCCCCCCCCCCCCCCCCCCCCTGGCTACGCGCCTGGACGCCATGACTTCCTACTGCAGCTGTTAAGTGAGAAATGTTATATACACTGATCGAAGAATAACGCATACGAAACATTAAACTCCAGGACGCGGATACAGACAATTAGGCTAAGCACAAAATCTGAATAACTATGTCCTGTAATTTTCATTAATGCCAGATGCGTTTTCGTCGCACGCATGGTGCAGGCGGTGGTGCTTTTCCACTGGCCGAGAATCACACACCGTTTCGAGCTCCAGTCGCGGTAAAAGGGAACCATAGCTCTCAGAGATTATCTATCTGACTATACTGAAGACTACAGCCACAGGTAGTAGTAGTAATAGTAGAAAACTTTATTTGTTGTTTTGTAATAAAGTGCCAGAGTGTGGAGCCCTCATGCAGTCCGGGGACCCATTTGCTGCTGCTATCCGGCTGGCCCGGTCGATCAGTAATCGCTTGTCGTCCAAGGCTGTGCTGGAAAGAGCGGCTTCCCACTCGAATGGGGAGGCGTTGGGTATTCTAGGTAGGCCGGGTGGTTTGGAGCATTCCCACGTAGAATGGCAGAGGTTTGGGTGTCATCCACAGAAAGGCCATTTGTCGGGGTACTGGATATAGGGTATAAGTGTGGCGGAGGACAAGGCTGGGGAACGTATTAGTTTGGAGCTGGCACAAAGCGCCTACATCTGCACGGTTTATTTTCACGTGTGATGGTGGGAATGTTCTACGGGATAGTCTGTGGCGTAGTTTCAAACTTACATACGCGCAAAAAGTATATGCGCGTATGTAAGCGGTATTGTTTCCACCTTGTCTGGGTTGGACTGGCCTTCCACCGGCGCCTGAAGGGTGAGGCCTCGGGCTGTCACACGAACGCGCTCATTGCCAGGAAAAGACGCATGCCCAGGTGTCCAGACTAGGTGAACTAGTGGAATATGTTGCTTCTTGTGTAGCATTTTATGAGCCATCGGCGAAATTTGCATTTCTGCGTAGTTTCGACATGCTTGCTGGGAATCTGTAAGAATATATATGATCTTATCTCGGGGTTGAGCGCTGATGGTGAGCGCTATGGCACATTTTTCCGCTTCCGTGCAGTTGTCAGTGCGTATCGTGGCTGATAATGCTGCTTCGCCGCTCCAGTCGGCCACCGCTACCACTTTGGCTGTAATGTCGGGGTAGCACGGGGCGTCAGTATAGACGGTGTCGAAGTCATTGCCGTATGCTCGATGCAGTGCCATTGCACGTGCAGCGCGCCTGCCTTTATGGTGTTCGGGGTGCATATTCCGAGGTATGGGGGTCACTGTAATGTTTTTTTCTGATGTTTGGTGCGATTGACAGGCGCTCGCGTGGGGCAAACTCTGATGTTGGGTATCGTAATTGTCTGAGTACGTGCCTTCCTGTCGATGTACGTTTCAGTCGTTCGATCTGATTGATTTTGAGCTTCGATTAATTCGGCCATGGTGTTGTGCAAACCAAGCTGTAATAGTCTGACTGTTGAGGTGTAGATAGGAAGGCCTGTCGCCATTTTCAGCGCTGTGCGTAGGCGGATGTCTAGGTGGTTTGTTTCTTTCTGGGTAAGTCGGTGGTAAGGTGAGTGATAGATAATGCGGCTTACAATTAAAGCATGCATGATGCACATGATGACGGATTCTTTTAGGCCGTGGCGGCGGTTGGTGACCTTTCGGATTATGTGCACTACCTGATTAATCTGTTTCTTCAGTAACGTCAGGGTATATGTCGCCTTCGCATTGGCTTTAACGTGGAGTCCTACTAACCGTAATTTGTTTACCTTATTTACAGGTTCACCCTCGATAGTCTCCGTGATGCCAGGCGTTAGATTATGTTTTCTTTGGATTTTAAAAAAATATAAGCAGTTCTGACTTTTGAGCTGCGCACGTAGGTCCCCCTACTCGTGCATACTGCTGGGTGACACCCGCTGCTGCTTGTAGTGCGTCCTGTATTTCACCATCAGAGCCACTGGTGGCTCAGATGGTGATATCACCAGCATAAATCGCATGCCTAATTCCCGGTATGGCATTTAGTAGAGGTTGTCTTGGCATAGCTATGTAAAATAGTACGGGGGAAAGCACTGACCCTTGTGGCGTGCATTTTCCCGCAAGAGGGATGGAGTCCGAACGTTATTTCCTATACCTTTTGTTGCAGTGCGATCCTTAAGAAACGTCCCGACGTAATTGTATAAACGTCGGCCACATTTGGTTGCGTTAGGCTGGTGAGTATGATGTCGTGAGCTATGTTATCAAGCACGCCTTTCAGGTATAATGCAATTATGGCTTCGGTTTGTTGGGTGCTAATAGGGTCAATTCTCTTCCTTAATTTGGAGCAGTACGTCTTGAGTGGATAGCCCCGGTCGGAAACCGAACATTGTGTGCGGCAATAAGGCTTGCTTTTATAGGTACGGCTGAAGCGTAGCCAGGACGACGTTTTCGAATAACTTTGATATGCATGATGTGAGCGACGTGGGTCTTAGTTGGTTTAGAGAGGGCTGCTTGCCCGTTATTGGCATCATTGTAATATTGGCGTGCCGCCATTCTTGCAGCAACGCGCCCTCTAGCAAGTAGTATTGAAAATAGTCCTTAAGTTCTTTTATGGATCTGTCGTCGAAGTTTTTTCTTTTTTTTTTTTTTTTTTTTTTAGCCGGTACTGTATTCCGTCTGCTCTCGGGGCGTTGTTGCCTACTATTCGATGCAGTGCCGCTCTAACTTCATGTTGTGTGATGTCTTTGTCTAATTCCGAAGGTTCCGCATGCAGATAATCTATGTAAGTTGGTGTGGGTCCTGTACCTATGTAAGTCTCTTTTAGCAGTTCTATTATGACGGCATCATTCCCAGGTGTCTGTCTCAAGATTTTTTGAAGGGTATTGCTGCTCGTTGCTTTGGTTTGATTGGGGTCGGAGATATTTCAAAGCAGTACCCGCGTTTTGTCTGTTCCTAAGGTATTCTGCATTTGATTGCATAGGTTCTTCCGATTGTTTCGCGTTAGTTCGATTGCGTACCTTTCCGCCTGGGCTGTTAAGGCGGATATCCGTTGCCTGAGCTTCCGATTGCGTTTTTCCTTTTCCACGTTTTTTGTAGGCAATGGCAAGCCTCCCAAAGGTGTAATAGGTGTCTGTCGAAATCGGGATGTTCTGGTGACGTGTCGATGATTTTCGTTGTCGCACGGAAGTCTGTCTGAATTTGTCGGATCCATTCCTGCAGAGTTTCTGGTTTCAAGCCGCCTTCATAGGTTTCGTTGCTGCTTTGTTGCCTGCGCCGCTGTCGGAACTTGTCCCAATCCGTCATTCGTATTTTACGTTCTTTGATTTTTGTTCGCGGTGTTATTAGATGCGTTTCTATTATGTTGTGGTCACTACCGAGGGTCTCATCGAGGTTGTGCCATCCCTGGTACCTGATGTCTTTGTTCAGCGTAAGGTCCGGACAGGTGTGTCGACTGACACTGTTGCCTATTCTCGTTGGGTGGGCTGCGTCTGTCAGAATGGTTAAGCCTAGTTGTGCAATCGATAGTGCTAGCCGTCAACCCTTTGGATTAGTTGTCTCGTAACCCCACGTTGGGTGTGCTGCATTAAAGTCCCCTACGAAAAGTAACCGTTGCTTTGCTTCTTGAACTGCGTGTTTGAAGAGCCCGTCGAAACAGTCTGCCCGGTCTTTAGGGGTGTTATAGATGTTAAGGACAAAGGAGGACAGCAAGTTGGGGCTGTAGTTTGGACTGACAGTCATCTCAGACCGTAGTCACAACATTCGTCGGGACTACAGTCATATAAAATATGGGCTCAGGAGGCTCTCGCTTCCAGTCTTCCGTGGACGAGATGACTCACCTTTGGAGTCGCGAGAGTGATAATAAAGAAAACGAACAATGAATAATTCTATCAAAGCTTCAGAACATTTAGTGCGATACCTGAAGTCTCCATTGCTATGCGTGGCCTAATTATAATTAAACCACGCATAGATATAACTAAGATTTCTTCAAAAAATCCACTGTGACTGCGGCAATACTCATGTCGCAGCCATTGGGAACTGCCCTCTGAGATACCTATGATATGCCTGGGAGATGTGCGAGGTAAAGCGATGCTGTGGCACGGCCCCTTAGGCAGCCGCCGGGCGTCAGTATGAAGACCATGACCTTGCGCCGAACCCGCCTAGCAATTAAGTCGAGGCCGCGCCTTAAACAGTGCTGCTCTTTGCTCTTGCACGCGCAGCTATCGCCCACGGCTCTGAAACGTTTAAACAAATCACAGCTCACGTCCTCCGCCGGTGATCTAGAAGTTGATGCACTCAATTCCCAAACTGCAGCACCCTTACTTACGGCTGCCATTTTCTTATGGTACGTTTGGAGCGCGACAGGATGACCCGCCAACGGGGTCACGGCTATCACCGGTTCACACGAAGCGGCTCAACTAGCGCAGCGAAGTGAAAGCAAAATTTGGAGTTTGCTAAATTACCGCCGAAGCGAGAACTTCAGCGAATGGGCGACGGTGTGGCCGAACGACGAAATGGCCGTGACAATTTCCTCTGCCGTGCTTCAAGGTTCCGAACTATATTTCAGCCATTTGGATCCGATTACGCGAAACACAGTTGAAAAAGATACTCAGGATCTCATGTAACATTGGAAGCTTGGAAGCTAGTACGCCATAGTCCAGTTGTTGGGTGACAAATATGATACACACAGAATATGATCACAAACACAGAATTGGCGCATAATGACATGAACAGGCATAAAAAAAACTAAAGGTATATTCACAAAGTCATCCGAATTGTAGATTTTGAGAGTACGAGAACGGATTTTATTGTGCGTACAGCGTGAACTGTACTTCACCACTGGTATACATTGCACCGCGACGCCCAAGCTCGGTCTCAGTTGTGGTACGCCTTCAACAGGTGGTCTGTAGGCCGAATCAGGACTGCAGTCACGTGAAAGATCTTACAAGTCTTCGGAAATATTTCGCATGAATAAGGTGATGTCGCAGAGCTTAGAGATAGAGCGAGCAAAGGCAGTCAGGATAATCAAATGCATTTTTCCTATTTGCTACCTTGCGCGGGGATGGGAGAGAAAATGGGGTTGGAAAGAAAAAGGAGCTTACAATTCGCGATATTGCTTTGTGGACACGTGTTCGGGCAAGTGCGCCTTTCCGTTGTACACATAAAGAAAAATTCGTCTGGTTTGAAATTGTGACGCCGCTCGTCACATTAACGTGCGCAGTCTGTGTTCTGGGATACGTTCCACAAAGACTCTCATAAAACCTTGATTAAAGAAGTGTGAATATCTCGTTGCCACAAATTTTTTTCTGAACCACAGTGCCCGCTGTGAAGGATCACGATCGCTTCACTTTGAGAAAAAAGACCAGCGTTCGTGGCGACGACAAGGTGATCGCCTGATGATTCGGTGTTCTTTTCCAATGTTTTTACAGCCTTCCGCCGTTTCTTGAAGTGCTTTCAGCCAGAGTGACACATAATGTGCGTGAATTTTTAAGTGAATAACAACGCAATCGTGTGGGTGATCTGTAAACCCACAACTGCCTGATCAGCCGAACTACGCATTGTGCTTTGGCTGATCAGCGTATGTATCGTGTGTATTGATGCAAGTGCCTGTGGAAAGAGAGAGTGCTTTCTAAATAAATTCAGAGAATTCTGCGGGCGTATATGTTTAGCCGCCTACATGCTACTCTGCATGTGCAATGAGTGGAGAGCAGGAACACCATAGTAGGAGAAATGCGGGAGAAGCAGCAAAAGGTCAAGAAGGCATATGATTATTTAAGATATGTACAGACGAGACAAATGAGGTGGTGTGTTGATCTAAACAAGCTAGAGCTTGTCAATTAAGTTATTGTTTTGATGGATTAACAAAACAAAATTTGAATCCTTACGTTGCTTTCAAGGAGATGACTTAGGGCATAGTATACGCTTCCTGGATCTAGTGGTTCTGCGGTAGCAGAGCCCATTCTGCAGGAATAACAATCTATGGTAACGTATAACAAGAGACCCGATGTGAATATGTAGCAAAAAAAAAAACAAAAAAAAAAACGAAGATGCTGCTATGGTGCATCAAGAAGTGTCATCGAACTTTCTCGAGGACACATGAAGACACTGCACTAAGCCGCGCGCCCACGACGGGACAACGAACTTTTTCGGCAACAATGGCGACGTGGCTAATAATAAAATTCAAGCAGTGCACTCCTATATAGCGTGTGGTGGCAGTTCAACCCCAGGCTTGAAAAGTAACAACGGTCCTTTCTTTCCTTCTCTATTTTGAAACCAAACAGCATGTAGATGGCGGAGGAATGCGCTATTTTGCATTGTTTCCGCCCACGGAAAGCAGGAAGCACCGAAGCGAGATCTTCCGGGTGGCAGGCTATCGTAGCGTCCATAATTTTCTTGGACGCGCGCTTTGAACAGACCCCACAGAATCTCATCGGAAATGCAGCAAAACTGCCTCATTTACCCGTTTCGTCAGAGAGTCAGCACCCTTACATCGCGGGTGAAAAGAATGGCTGTCGTGTACTCTTTTCTGTACAATACAGCCGTCGGAGACGGTTCCTTCGGTGTTCTAAGGAAACGAACACGGTACAAAACACAGAGAACGTATCAAAGCGAGAAAGCTAAAGCTGCTATAGAACGCAGAGCATGATACATCGTCTTCAGTGGAGGTGCGTTGTCCTTGCCAAGGAAAGGTGAAAGTCCGCTTCATTTCCTTGTATAGAGCATAAATTTACACTATAGTTCTTCGGATACTGAAAAGACGTAAGGAACGTGCGTAAGAAAACTTCTAAAAATTCCGGCCAGACTGAGTCAGTCCTCTCAGCTGGTGTCCTAAGACTGACATTGTACTCGGGCAGTCCGCTGTCAGTGAAAATAGAGTGCAAATTTCATGCGCCTAAGATTAGTACGATCATGTAGTCATAGACACAGAGCATCAAGAGTGCTTCCAGGATTGTTTCCCGCATGGTGTAAATTTATAGATGTATCTGCAGTTCTCACCATGACCTCTGAGACATGCAGCGCACGTCAGCCTGCTGGCAATCCCGGAGGCCATTGTTCGCGTCTCTTCGAGCATACACACTACACCATTAAAGGGAACCCACAGCGGTGGCTTCGCGACTATGGTGTTCCGCTGCTAAGCACGAGGTCTCGGGATTTAATCCCGGCCGCGGCGGCCGCATTTCCATGGGGCCGAAATGCATAAACGTCCGTGTCCCCTGGATTGGGGACACGTTAAAGATCCCCAGGTGGTCAAAATTAATCCTGAGTACCCAACTATGGCGTGCCTCATAATCATATCGTTATTTTGCCACGTGAAACCCCGGAATTCAATTCACCATTAAAGGGGTGAGCAACTTCACGCGAGCTCTCATTCCTTTTCATATTTTTCTGATTTTGGCTAGGATGATATGAACTGATATCGCACTGATATGACAATAATGATTTCATAACATTACTAACGCCTTTTTTTTGTTTGTATTAATTTTGTGACTTATTCTACATCTCATAGCTCAGTGATATGATGCAACATGCATTGTCACTTTGCTTTTTGTGCAAAATATGCCACATTGGTGTCACCTTGAAAACACGTACGGTTTCTCTTAACTGTCTTTATAATGATGAGCATTCTATTTGTCTGCACTCAATGCTCTATATTTTCATGATTACTATTGTTTGTACTTTCTTCACTTTTTTTTCTCTCATCATGTTGTGCTCTCCTTTTCAATTTTCTTTCTAGAGGTTGGTTCTAGAGTGTGATCATTTCGGAGCAGATACCACTGATAAATATCATCGAAGGCGTGGTGCGCCTGAAATATACATTGTTAGCGGGTAATTTTTAAAGTTCACCCAGCATTCAGTGTATGTAAAGATGCGACATCAATTTCAAGTTGAAATTGGAGGCTATATCTAGCGAATACGATGAGCATTGCAACGTTTATTGTGTTAATGTTCTTGCTGTGGGTAACAAAGCGTCTGAATATTGCAGTACTTAAATTTGTGATTCGTACTGCTACATTTTTTGTTGCTACTGCCATCTATCATGACTCATGGCATTTCGGCAAGCTACTTTATTGCGATAGCCATTATATGGACACTTCAACCAGATTTCTGCCGTTGCCTTCACCGTAAGGTTCCGTATAAAGTCCAAGGGTGATAAAATCGTCGCCGCGCGCCGGATGCGCGAGTCAAAGCGCGCGGGGGACGCGCGCTATCATGAAGAACGAACGCACGGCGGACAGCAAACGCGACCGTCGCGCGAAAGGCCGTGGGGGTATGGGAGGGAGGGAGGCGGGGCGACGCTGTGCTGCGGCACCAAAGGCGTATCTTGCAGCCGGGGACAAGGGGAACTTGCCACTCAACCTCACATGCGAAGGCAAGAAAGCGGGAAGGCAGCGCGGGAGGGAGGGGGGGGGGGCGCAGCTTCTGCTCTGCCAACAACTGCGCTCATACTTTGCCCGGCAATGGCGGTCACCCGCACCGTCTCTTATCTCCACACGGCTCTGACGTCTGTATGCGCCGTGCATTCGCCGCTCAGTTTCCGTCGAAGCGATAGACCGCACGAACCTTCGCCCGCTGCGGCGGCTGCGCTTGCTGCCAGCGTTTTGACAGTCGTTCTCTGCGGTCATTCAGTGCGATCTATTCATGTTTGCTTGAGCTCGCTGACACCACGCTTGCGAATTCAGTTAGTAAGCGAATGTGACCAAGTTTATGCAGCCGTTAAAACTACTATCCCTACTCCGAATAGCTCTCTACTAATTTGCAATCGCAATTGATGCTTCACCTTTCGGGCGAAACTGCGACATGTTTTGCCTTGGAGGCCACGCGCAGCATGTCCAGAAAGCAGCGGGAAAGAGGAGCCCGCTTGCCGCATGACGCGTTTCTCGTCGTTCGCACGCACGGGTGCTCCACGCATTTCGGAGGCCACACGCAGGGTTCGTGGCAGCGCCACTAGATGACGCCGAGCGCTCTTATGGAAGCTACAGTTAGGAGTCCCGCTGAAATACACGCCTCATTATAACTCGTTTTGATGATGGCTAGTGTCCCTATATTGATTCAATGCTAAAAACAAATACTGACGACGGTCATCTCCGGACGGGTTCTGCGGAAGTTTATTTTTAAGTTGCTCGCAAAGTTGTGTTCGGATGTTCGGTTAATTAGCTTTGTAAGGCTCACGATCGACTAAAAAACGTAGACATCAAATCCGATAGACAAAGCCGGAAAGCAAGAAATTGATTGGAAAGTGTATGTCTTTAGAAAATTGAAGACGCGTTAGCACATTCATGACAACTTCGACAGAAGGAGCAATTAAGCAAAAGAAAAACAAAACATATATTGGAAAAGTTGTGTTCGCTGTAACAGCGCCTTGCAAGCTGCGAAAGCGAAGCAGTTGACTCGTACGTTGATAGGCGGTTACCATCCACGTCCTATGTGCAAAACGGAGCGCTAATAGTACGAGCCTTCGAGAGATTGCTCGTTAACCTCTTGATCTCACATAATGAGTTCGCGCGAGCCTGTCTACTTTCGCGCACCCTTTACATCACTAACGATACTAGCCGCTTGATGCGCGAGACCATTCGCGCTGTTAGCAACCGCGACGCAGCGCATACTAGGTAGAGACACACACACAAAAAAATGGCTGATCATCAAAACAACCCAAAACCCAAATGCTCTTCACTGCATTTTCGCGTAACCTGTTTGCACGATGTTTTCCTTCCGGTGTACCGTTGCTTTCATCACGCTTCAGCGAGCCGAGGATGTACTCGGCGAACTTACGTAAGCGCATTCGAGAACCTGCCGGAAATAGCCGCGCGGCTATCCGTGGACCACTTGCAAGGAGCAGCGGCCATCCAGCTGATTAACGGACACTAATTGCCGATGCAGGTAATGAACGCCTCTTTCAACACGGACGCGTGGCTTGCCGCTAGAACCAGCAAGCAAACATTCGCGGACTGAACGTTTTCTTTTTTTTCGTCGTGCGAGTGGTCTGACAGTGGTGCTTGCGTACTGCGATCCTCTGGCTTCCCCATAAGTGGCCCAGGTGAAATACCGTATGCACTCGTGCTATATATAGACTAGGTGTCAACTGTGGACGAATAAGTTTAGGAAAGGTTATTTTTAGTACTGCTTGCGAATGTGACGTCATCATCACTTTTTCCGTCATCATCAGTCCATATATTGTCCACTGAAGCCGAATGTCGCTTTCAGCGACCTCCAGTCACGCATTTGACTGCGTGCTGCTTTGCGCACGCATTTAGTACGAAGTAATTGTGCCTCTCCTTCCTCTATTACCTTCCACAAGCGAAGGGTAGTCAACGAGACGTTTTGCCGCCTAACAGCCCTGCATTCTCTATTTCGTTTCACTGCCAGTCTCACTCCTGTCGTGTCATATGTCCATCCAGTACAACTGCTGCATCATGCAGTGCTAGTTGCGCTGACCGAGTCGTGGTTTAAGCGCTACTACGTTAACTTTATTCTGCCTCGTTCCAGCTCCATTTGCATCGACGATGCGGCAGAATACCGTACTAATCCCATTAGCATACGACACAAATAAAAAAAAAACGGCAATGGTGCGCTCGTGTATTAAGGGTTCCTCGGGTTTTGGTAACAGATAGATGCAACGGCGACGCCTTGATGGCTCCTGGAAAGAACTCACTGCAGCTACCGCGGGCGCTACGCTGCAAACAATGCTAGTTTTACACGAGTCTATACGGTATTCTCGCGGAGGCCAGGCTTGTGTCCGCCCGCTGGCACGCACTGCAGAGAAACACCAACAACGCGCACCTTCTAGGAGCGCCCAAACGTAAACAGAACGCGAGTTCTTTTTCAAGGGCCCCCGCGAGAGTCCTGGTAGTACGTGGGCGTCTGGAACGTTCCTCCGGCAACACCGCAACAACACTCACACAAGAAGCAAACGGCCCGTTATTAATCGCGTCTTTCGCGGCGTCCGCCCGTATAGCGGCGCGGTTCAGAGAAGAATGCTTCCCGTTCTTCGCTTTCCGAGAGCGCGCCGGCCGGGTTCGTTAGGGTATACCGTTCGGTAAACGGTCCGCTCCCTTCTTTCGAGTCCGCAGTCCCTTCCTGGCAGGTCCATTTTTCTCGCTGATATGTGGCGTCTCGCAGAGGTCCCAGCAGCAGCGCCAGCGGCGCGAGCAGCGCCACCTCGAAGACCACGCATGCGCTCGCAGCGCACCCTCGTATAGACTCGCTGCGGGGGAATTGGTTTTTTTTTTTTTTTTTTTCTTTTTCGCCGTCCGCGGTGTGAGCGCCAGGCGCCGACCGGCATCGCTCGCGCTTCCTGGTTTCTCTTGCAGCGTTCCAACCTGCCGACCTTCGACCCTAACCGCAAGGCCGTCCTGCCTGCTTCGGTCCCCATGTGAAGATATTCTTTGTTTCGTCCATTCGTGAGAGTGCGCTTAAAAACGAAAAGGCGCTTGCAATGTGAGGGCACACCGTTAGCTCTGAGGTCTTTCTGTATGAAGATCCACGCAAGACGGAGAGGGCTCACAGGAAGCCGGAGACTCGAAGCCATCAACAGCCGGCAAACAAGGGGAGCCACAGACTGAATGCAACGTTTTGACACTAAGATTTGTCTTTAACCTAAGGGTGTTGCCTGTTGGCTTGACGAAGAACGCTGGCTGCAGCCTAAAATGTATCACGTTCGCCCTCAATCTTGATCCTTTCTATGTGCAGGGTGTTGGGGAGGAGCAATGGGAAACCTAGAGCCAGAAATGAATCATTTGCAGGTCAACCTGTCATGCGCAGAACCGTTTAGTTTCACACTTTATGAGCGTGGATTTTTTACATTATATTTAGTGCTGGCGAATATATTTTGGTCAACTTAGAAAACCACGATGAAGGTTTCTCCACGATGGTAGAGAAACCACCACGATGGTTCGGTGGACAAGGCTACAGAGCACGAGACCACGGGTGGGACGCCATATCGTGGCCGCCGCATTTCTATGGGGCAGGAAGCAAGAACAGTCGTACGCCTAAATATAGGTGCATGTTCAAAGATCCCAGTTGGTCAGAGTCAATCGAAGTTCCACTGCGCCGCCTCAGATAGGCCGCCGTGTACCATAGGGATATTAAACCCAAACCAGACTGAAAGAAACTTTCCTCGCACTTGAGCACTCTTTCTGCTTAGTCTTCCTTCTAATTTGGTGGAGTGAAGGCTTACTTGACAATACGTAGCCTGGGTCGGAATTGTATTTCGTTCCTATATATGAAGACTCTAATCGAAGAGGGTCAGTGACCTCCACTTACGTTTAACATAAATGTGTACAACGCGCCTATTTGTTACTTATACAGTTTCACACAACGTACACGACTGCAAAACCGAAAAATTATGGGGTTTTACGTGCCAAAACCACGATCTGATTATGAGGCACGCCGTAGTGGGGGACTTTTTTTTGACCACCTGGGGTTCTTTAACGTGCACCTAAATCAAAGTACACGGGTGTTTTCGCATATCGTCCCCATCGTAATGCAGCCGCCGAGGCCGGGATTCGATCCTACCACCTCGTGCTTAGCAGCCCAACACCATAACCACTAAGCAACCACAGCGGTTATCACTGCAAAAACCTTTTGTTTAAAGGTTGTTATGAATTGTCTGATATTTTTTCTACAGCAATAGCAGTTACAAGCACGTAAGGGTGTTTGGCTGTGTTAATCAGTCCGTCATTTCCTTTAAGCTGTCATTGCTCACGTCGTCATTATGAAGATGTGGTCGTCGATTCGCTTTCGCCGTTACGTATATACGAGTATAGGGTGTCCCAACTATCATGCACCAAGATTTAAAAATATGCAAATCCAGGTAGCTGGACAGAACCAAGGTAATGATGTTTTCCGTCGCTTGGAGGTACTCAGTTTACTTTTTGCATTCCGCCTAATTGCATAATTAGTCTTCATTAATTTTGAAACTTTTCACATATTGTAATTAGATCGAAAATGTCAATGAGAAAATTGTAGAGGAACATGAGAACCTCGCTATACAGCTTTTTCTTGCTTAATACGTGCTACACAATAAGTGTTTTTCGGAGCGTAAAAGATGGCTGCGAATACACGCAAAATTGCCGCGCGACTGGCAGCTCGAGGCATTTTGCGTGTATTCGCGGGCTTTTGCTCGACCAAGTGGCACCCGTGCGGTCGTCCTTCTTTACTTGACAGTTTTATGACGTCGCGGAAACGGGGAGGTTGTCTCGTTTTCGAACGCACAGCTTCTTTCAACCGGAATGCCAGGGTGTAAGTCAAATGCTCTCATACGTGTTCACTAGAAAATAACTATATTCCTTCAGTCAGGTTCAGATTGACCCACACAGAACACGATTGCGTTTTCGTGTTTTCTCTTTGCAGTGGTACCTTCTACTCGAGAATCGAATACCACGCCTTAGATGCATCGATCAACCTGTAACCTGTAGTCCTTCTCACGCAAGGCCCTGCCTTATTTTTTGTCAAAATGCCACTACATCAGCGTGGCTTGCATTATTTAGTGAAGGCCCGGTAGAGAAACTCGGGACCGGGTTACTCGTCAATGTCTTCCCTGAGAAACGTCCTTGAAAGATACACGGGCAATACTATGCGTGCTGCCTAAGCCATTGACTCGGAGTGCACCCACTGCGGTATGGAAACGCTAACGCTTTCCGACAGCGAGACCTACGTCATTCTTGCTCCGCGATCCGTCCGTCTTTCGATTCATGCCGCCACTTCATCCATATAAGCCAGACGTCATCGCAACATGTGGGTCAGGTCCGGCTCGCAAGTACGCACCTTGCAGTGAAGAGTGGCCGAGCCACTGAATGCGCGGTAGCCAATGGTCAAACTGCCGGACGATCGTAAATCACGTCATCGAGAACAAACTAATGGTGGGATGTTGGTTGTCGCTCTCTCTTCGTACCGCCACCGACACATAAAAATAAAAAAATTGTGTGGTTGAAATTGGGCGCAAGCAACACGGAATGCGGGCTGGGATCGTCGACTGTAGCAAAGCGTACAGAATTGCAGCTCCACCGTATTTGCTTTATCTCCTTCAGCGACCGTGTACACATTTTTGTACGTGACTTGCTTTTGGCAGTTCCGTCAAGCAGTGGGCAAAGTAATAGCCACTGGAATTTAAGCTGTGGATAAACCGAAACATATGCTTATGTGATATGGATATAGTTTTCTTTAGTTAGCAGAGTATTGTTACACGTGACCACATAACTGAAGGCATGCACAATCGTGCTCTCAGGGGGCGTTCGACGTGCCCTGTTCTGTTAGTAGTTGTACAGAAATAGTTTTTTTTTTCTCCCTCATAATACCGGCAGCCAATAATTAGCCTGTGCATGTGTCTTTAGCTACGATTGAATTGTCTTTATGAAAAGAAAGAGAGAAAAAAAAACGTATCCTGACTGAATGTAGCCTACGTATGGATTTAATTATCTTGTAATTAGGAGGAATCACTAAAGATATGCACAAACTACGGTATCCCACCACTTGGCAATGGTTTCATTGGAGTCTGCAGGGCTCTCAATAAAATTTTGCACATATAAGACATTTATTCGCAATGCATCCTATATGTATGAACTAAAGCGGATATAACACTCAGTTAAGGGAAGAAAGGAAACTTAAACCAAAACACTGATTCATGGGAGAAAGGAAATTTCAACAAGGAACAGAAAAGCCAAGAAACATTCCAACAAAAAAACATACGTAGATGGAGTAAACCGTACAGGACTACAGTAAGGCCTGCGTCTATTAAAAAAGGTCGTGCCAACCATTGTTGCGCGCAAAAGAGAAGCAGTGTTCGACAGAGTCGGATAACACTCTTTCTTCTTTTCCTGCTTTATTCATCCTCATTTGATATTTCAACCTAACCAGCAGGAGGAGCACTTCAAAGATATCACGATAGGCTAATATCTCCAGGTCTCACGAAAGTCTTTCTATATGTCTCTCCTTTTATATCGCTATATGTTACGTGACCAGTTTCTTGTTTAAAATCGTGTATCGCAGTTCTAACGCGTAGCAAAAAACAAAACAAAACAAAACAACAGTACATATAAATAGATGCCATTGTGCGTAGTGCAGCCATTTTTGTTAAGCTACGTAGAGAGAGTCCTATATGTAGCTATATAAACCCTGCATATGTATGTACCGAGAGTCTTCTATAAGAAGTGTCGTTTAATCACAATTCGGTTAAAATGTGTGTCGCCAAACCATCGTTCACATTGCGTACCTCGGAAACAAAATATTTCTATGAACTTCATTGAGGGACCACTGCTTTGAAGTCTCTTACTTTTACCTTTATAAATTCGTTCTGCCACTGTTTGTTCAGAGTATATATATATATATATATATATATATATATATATATATATATATATATATCTGTTTGATTTCAGTCAACCTCAGTATATAGTAAACTCTGTGTTCGTCTTCATTACCTTTGTATAAAGTATTACTTTTGCGCTGCTTGCCTCAAAAATGGAATATCAATTTGCTCAGCAAACCATCCTTAGTAAGCCTTAAGTATCAGGCGCGATAACATTGTCAATTGGAGATTCGTGGCGTCCAAAGTAAACTTCAGTTTGATTCTGTTCCATCCACATTGACTTCCTTGAGCACGCCAAGAAAGTCGTGAGGCATCTATCGTGCGCCTTCTCTTTCTTCCGATGCTGCTTGCATTACGTGTGATGAACTGGTAAGATAACGTCTCCGAGAGGTCAGTGCTCTCGTAACTGTATGCATATCGTCGAAAAGCACGTGCTTCCTTTATTTAGCATCCAGGAAGCGCAAAGATGGCTGCACGGACATGTATGCTCACGTCATTTTCACGGGGTGTTCATCACGTCGGCACAGCGAACGCGATACGTGGTATCGGAAACGGTTTTATTGTCTCGAAATCTAAGTGGGGCCCCATTTCGCCCGCTGAGCGCATATTCATACCTTCCCGCCGTGTTTCTTTATGGAAGCTTGTTTGGCGAGACGAGCCAGCCGATGGAGCTATAGTGTGGGGAAAACTGCGTAGCTGAGCCTTCGCGTGGCCATAGATAGCTATTTATGTTTACAGAGTACTGCGGCTGTCTTAGATAGCGATCGGATCAGGATACGCTTGAAACCACGTAGGGGGCCACTTAACGCATAACTCATACGCGCTTTGCGTTTGGTCAAGATTGCGTGGGTTGCGCGCAATCATCATGTCAACACCACGTTCGCAAACTCTTTCGCTGCTTCACTTGCGATCCTAAAAGCGTCGGCACAATGGAGGATAGATAAACCGTGACTTTGTTTATTTCGGTCCGGTGGTAAGTGAGCCAGACCGGTTGGAAACGCACATTCGTGCGGCGTGTGCACGACTCGCGCGCATGCTAAGAGAAACAGTTTAGCCAACTCCTCTAATCTCTGATTTTAAGGGAGTTTTGAGTACATTTAAATGAAAATCACAGGTAATTTCGCCTTTGCTTTCCTTGGTTTCATTTCCTAGCTGTTGTCTTCATGTGGTTGAGTCTAACAAAAAATTTAGCCCTTTGGTTTTTCTGCTCGTATGGCTCCAGTTTTCCACTAGTATTTGCTAATTTAAACTTTTGCAGAAACACAAACTGACAACATTTTCTGAGTAATTCCCAGTGACTTTCGCGTGAAGTACAATGTTGAGCATGTATTATGTAAGCTGTCGTGACTGTACGATTGGGGTTGCTTTAGTTATGGTATGGGAAGGAGTGCACTGCAGCGAAGCTGCTTAGCACATTTATCGACTCGGGGATACTGAGTCTCTTTTTTGTGTCACATGTTCGAGTTCTCGGTTCCTTCGCCATATTGTGACGGTGACGTGAAGAAGAATGGGAACATCGACAACTACAAAGACGACGAAAAAACAACACTGCCTGGCTGGTCTTCCTTCCGTCTTCTTCAACGCTCTCTCTTCAATATATTCAATAAAAATTTCTATCCACGTGACATTTGGTGGAGGTGCAGGGTGGCCGACAATACAGAAGCAAGTGTAGATGAGGCCTCATTCCTGATGTCACTGTGTCTAGGGCAGGAACTAATTAACTTGTACACTCTGTCCGTGTAGCACTAGCTTCAAACCGAAAGAGATTTTCGTATCAGCTGGAAGAACACAACCCTTCAACATTTAAAAGTTTTGAGGTAGCCCTTAGCCTTTGACATAGCAAATTTTTCCTATCTTCCGGCGTTGGGAGGGGTGAGGGGGAGAGGATGGGGAGGGGCAGTTTGTGGACTTTAACCGCAAGTGGCCTTACCGCTAATTTGTGATTTGCGAAATTTTTGTTTAGTCACCAAGGTGTTTCGAATAGATTATTCAGATATGTAAAAGGACTCTCGTTGGTGCAAACGCGGCTTCTTCACTGAAATACACGCATTGGATCTAAGCCTACCTTTAAAGCCGTGCCCTTCTGATGTTTTTGACGAGCCTAAACCCATCCAAGGTGCGAAGCCAGTTTGATAATTTGTTGACGTTAGAGCTATACAATCCAAATAGCTTTACTTGCACTTTATAAGCACGTTGACAAGTTCAAGCACTGCCCAATAACTTCTAAATGTCCGAGAAGCCTCAGTGCGAAACACTTTGTAAATATCTTTAACAAATTTACTGAAATGCATTTTTTTTTATCACGCCTTTTACAGGAGAGAGAAAGTGTTAAGAGGATGAGGAAAGTGTCTGTCGAATTTCCCAATCACATCGTTAAGCCGTCTCGTACTTCCGACCGTTGAATAATTTGACCAGTAAAAAATGAACTGCAAGCGTACTGATTCTTCCTACGGCATATTCTGCGCAATGTAAGTTTCAGATGCTTTCAGAAACCTCAGCCTGCGAAAAAAGTTGCAGAAACCTCTACCGAGACTATGCGAAGCCTAGTTGAATTTAACCGGAGTATACGTGCGAAATCTCGTCCTGAAACTTCGTGAATGCTTGGGTTTTGTTACATGGTTACGTAAACTCTTATTTCTAAGTTTCTTTAAGGTTTGCCAGAAATGTTTACCTTCCTGCTGAGATTTCTATGCACTTCTCTCTCTCTCTCTCTGGCATTTGATTTTGATGTGCGTTCTTTTTTTTTGTTTGTTTTTTTGGAGGCCACACACATTGATAGGTGTTTTCGCGCAAGCAGCGAAGCATTAGAGGGCACTCAAGTAACCAGCGAATCGCATGTTTGTGCAGCTTCTGCAAATAATTGTGCTTCTGTATGGGCATGAATCCATAGAGGCGGCCACGTAGCATGTTTCTGTAGAGATATTCAAACAGTTGGCTTCAATGTATCGCTTTAGAAATAAGCGTCAGTTGCTGGAGAGGAGTTCACGGGACATGGCTTCTCGAGCACTTCTAGGGCTTGTACTTAGTAATTTTTTGTCGGGCTACTTGACAGTTTTTGATCATAGAATTTATTGAATAACTTGCACATAACGGTAGGAAGCTACAGATGAAGGGCTTCCGCATGACACTTTAATGGGTGACGTGTATACAAACATCATAATTCTGGATCGCAAGTTTGTCGATTCTGCAAGCCCTGATGCCTAACCAATACAGGCACTAACACTAACGCAAGACGAGGAGCTACCTAATCACGTTGTAAAAGAAAGAACAATAAATACTTCGTGCCCGCTTAGCGCTGCTCGTTTCTTTGAAGTCACCTGTTTTCTTTTTCTTTCTTCTTTATGCTTGAATGAATGAATTCAGAGAATTTACGTGCCAAAACCACGACTTGATTATGAGGCACGCCATGGTGGGGGACACCGAATTAATTTTGACCACCAGTGCACGGAACAAGGGCGTATTAACATTTTGCCGCCATTGAAATGTGGCCGCTACGGCCGGGATTTGAACCCGTGACCTCATGCTTAGCGGCGCATCACCATAGCCGCTAAGCCACCACGGCGTGTTTTTTTTTTTTTTTTAGGCTTCATGCTGAGGTATAAATCGTTATATTAAGGACGGGACTCTCCGTACCTGCTGTCATAGCTGATTAGTCAGCTTCCAAAGTAACAGTTTTTTCAAGATGCAAAGCGTATTTTCTACTTCGAGAGTGGCAGTAATTAAGGTATCCAAGGTGTTCGTTTTCTTTTCGTTTTTTTTTGTTCGAAAACCAGTATGAAGCCAGTGAAAGTTTAAGAAAAATTAGTTGTTTTGTTTAAATAATATTTATAGTAAGCAAAATGAAAATGGAATTGGACGAAAAGACAATTTGCCCCAAGCTGGAGCCGAATCAATATATTTTGCATTACGAGTGCAGTGCTCTGACAATGAAGCTAGATTGTCGGCATTCGACTCATCCTCTTTTTGGGGTATTTTTGCATGTGTACAAGATCAGTCCTGAGATTGCTAGAGAGGCGGCCATGAGAGGTGGCCTTGGTGGCGGCTGATTTTGAAAATCTCAGACAATAGCTTGAACGGCTTGTATAGCTATGAATCTCGAGCAGAATAATTTGCTTACCAGTTTGATCATTCAGTTTTACGGGCATGAATGCCCAAGCAGGACAGGCAGAAAATACAGACAATTGCAGCAATAAAGCTAGCAAAAAAGAAAAAGAAGTGGACAGGAACAATATAACCGTTCTACGCATGCAATTTAACAACAATTTAAGAGTGAAATCAGTGAACAATATGAAGCTTAAAATTATCAAGATGAATTTTTTTGCAACAGAATTGAAACACCTTGATACGCGCGACAAGAAGTACACAGTTAATTTTAAGGCACCGAAAGTGTCGAGACATGCACGTGAAAATGAGTCTTCTTTTCTATCGTTTTGAAGAATACGCAAAGCGTGTGCAGGTTTGTTCTGGCAGCATACAAAGTTTAGGCCGATACCAAGTAATCATTTCAATCTCGTTCTCATTGGATGACTTTGATGGGCTTCTAGAGCGATCGCTATGACGTGGAGTTGAACGGTAACTACTTCGCGGTTGAACGGTAACTACTTAGCAGCCTTGGGAGTGTAAAAAAATATGTCTTCAGTCAACTTGGTGGCTATAATACTGAGGCAAGTCATCCACCTGATAAGAAGATAAGTATCATCCTGATAATAGGATAATTAGGCCTGATGAAGACCAGTCTCCTTGTCGGATGATTAGCTCCAGCGACATTCCTTGTTCTACTGCTGCTCACAACTTCAAGCTCCCATGTTCCTCTGAACATGTGTCCAGTTTTAACACCCTCCTGATAGCTTTTTCCTCCTCGGAACTGCAACAGAAAAGGGAAATTAGGATGGCAGTGTTCCTCTTTCCTCTTAGCAATACCGTGCTACATTACACATGACTGCTCAATTTTCTGCTGAAAGTACAGAATGACGTTTCTTGACACTTATCGTCGACGGAATCTCTTGAGTGTTCACTATGTCCATTATATATGCACTCCTGAACAATTAAACAAACTGTGCATATCCTAGAGGCTACAGTGGCTCAAAAGCTATATGCCTAACGAAAAATTATGTTGACAGATTAAGCACACGTGTCAATATGCCAAGGACAACCAACTTGGGGGCCATTCCAACTTCGGATTTGTACTCCCGAAGTTATCGTTGCTTCATAATAGTTTTGGTGTTTCCTTTCGCATTGTTCACGTTCCATCCCACTGATTGATCAGTAGGTATTAGTCATAATAAATTGCAAGGTAAAAAAATGCGTAGACAGTTTGACTAGATTCATTTTCTAGGTCTGCCAAAAGTTGTAGCTGCACAGCTGCATAACATTTACGAAGTGTTACCTTTTGCGAGAAAATGTTTCTCTTCCTGTACAAAGATACACAATTTGAAACAACTTAGCTCGGAAACCTTGTGCCGCCAATGCCGGACTTCTGCGCCAGCACACGCTGGTGTTTTCTTTTTTCTTTTTTCTGGGCGATGACAGCTGCATTCGTTCTCAGGGGCGGAAGCATCCAAAGAGAGTTTGGCGCAGATCGTTTTTCAACGCCGTTGACGGCGCGGTGCGCGCTCCATACTCGCGTAGCTTGGTGAATGAGACGCACGAGGAAATATTTATCGGCGGGAACGAAAAAGCAACGCGGATGCCTTTATTTGGAAACGCTTCGTTCATAAACATCCGCTCCCTGGTGGTCTGGAACGGCACTAGGTCGTTAGCAAAAAGCGGCGTTAGCTTCGTTCTGTCTTCCTGCAAACCTGCAGTCTTTGCGGTTGCGCGCGAGAAATTACTGTATGACTTGGCAGTGTTCCCATTTTAGTGATTTTGTCGCACGATGTAGCGTCTTTCTTGCATGTTTAGCGACAAAATTTTCAATTTAGCTACTGGGTACTGTTTTTAGCGACGTGACAATCGACTTTGCGACATTTTAGCGACTTCTAGGTCAGAAAAGTTGCCTCGAAAATCGCCTTCTAAACCGCACTTTGTTACTCAAAAGCTACATGTGAGTGGCCAAAACTGGCTGCTGATGCGTAGGCTCCGTAACCACGATGACTCAATGGTTTACTTCACAGGATTCACAGTGTACTCACAAAATGTGCGTTTCTTTAATTCTTTATGAAACGGATCAGAAAAAGTCTTAACACTGCGGAATCTGCACTCCTACGAAGTTATTGGTGGACATTTCAAAATGTTAACGTATGTTTTAAAACGCAGCAGGTGAATAACAGCATAGGTCGACTGTAGAAAGGCGTATAAGGAACCGAGGGATCGCAGCGGAGCGCCCGTCCAAGGGGATCAGCTCAGCAGGCTTTTTAGAACGGACTAGCGCGTGCCGGGATTGCGCCGATAGCACGCGCCGCCCAACTTTATTCTCGTCGTTCACAGCCGGCACCAAAGCGCCCGCTTACAGCGCCGACCTTAGCGTCCCTGCGTTGCGGCGTCGGTTGGCGCTGCAGGCGTATGCATAGTAACGACTGGGCAGGTGCACGCGAGCCTGAACACACTGCTTTCTTATCGCACGGGTTTTGGACAAATCCGTACTGCGTAGAGCCTTTAAGCAGAACAAGGCGCGGAAGCGCAGGTACTTTACGTGCACGCATAAATGTCACGTAGTCGTCACCACCCTGTTAACATGCGACCTTGTGCGTCTTTCATAATTTCGCTATCCTCTAGGAAGCGCCGAAATTTAGAACATCTTTAGAGATAATAGGGAGCAAGTGCCTTTGTGTGCTAAGAAAATCACACTGCCAGTGCTCTTTTGAATAGTGTTGCATTTCGAACCTGAGAATTTGACGGTAAACGCAGAATTTCAGCTGACATCGCCCGTTCTGAGGAAAATTTAATAGCCACTTAAGTAAAAGCCCTCTATACGCTGCTGGCAAATTTATTGTTTATTCCTCCTTTACACGGACTGTAGGCAAACGTGGGACGCTTGGGTAAATTATTTACACCATGCTAGAATATATTATGGTGTTCCAAGACGCCTACGTTAACTAACATTTATTCCAAAGTGTTAGGGACAACTTTCGCGACCTTGTACTAAAAGTTAGCGAACATTTCGCGACTTTTCCGTCTCGCTTGATAGACACGCTTCAAGAAATTATAGCAACACTGGACTTCACATCGCAGTTCGGCAGAATAAGTGGATACTCACTCAGATTCTATCACCATTATTGCTTTCAGGATGTGTGCTCACTGACATTCGTAAGCACTCACACTCGTCGGCATTCACTTGTGTTCCGACTCGCGCTCACTCACACACACACTGGCACTCACTCACATACATGATCACGTCCACGCACTTTCGCCGACTTTCACTCATGTTTATACTCAAGTCGAGACAAACTCACTGTCCAGTGACACTCATGCTTACTACTGTTTTCCGGTACTCACTCTGGTTGATACTCACGTCCCCTCAAGCTCACCAGCAATCGCTGTCGGTCACACTGTCGTTCTCACTCACCATTCCAACTGGTACTGTTCCCACTGAAACACCGTTCCCACTGGCGCACCGTTCCCACAGTTCCCACTGGTGCAGACTACTGCACCACTCACATCCACCCGCAGCATTCGTTATAGATTGGCATTCTAGTTTACGCCTGTAAAAGGTGCAGTGTGACGTGAGTTCCGTACTCATGTGAGTACGCAAACTTATGCTCGACAGGCGCATTCAGCGCCGCATGAATACTTTCTCGGGCTCAAAATTGCCCAAACTCAGAGTTTGGAGCGTTTAGTTTCTGTGCTGACAATGTTTGGAGATCCTAAGCATGCCGTGCCTCACAATCAATTCGTGGTTTTGGCACGTGAACCCACACAATTCAATTCAGTTCAGATCATAAGCAACTATAGGTGCTGAAAAAATAATGAGCAGTAAAGCTGATATCTTGATGAGATTAGATCTAGCGTTTTTTTTTTCACGACTGGCGATAGCAAAGGCTCATTACAAGTTCCGTACCATCATACACGTATTATTTTAATATAAAGAAGTGCAGTTGAGAGTTCAGCGGAACACCGTCTGGTTAGAGAAAAAACAGGTCCCTGACCACAGTAAAAACAAAAGGATGTTTCCGGATGCATAAAGATCTCGGAACGTCGTTCTTGTTCACGATAGTCAGTTACGTGCTTCATTCCGAACAAGCTAAAAAATTGAACGAGTTAGCTTAAAAGTGAAGACACACGCAGACACACGCATCGAAATGTACGCTCGCACTCCTTTGCTGCTTTAATACTGAACGGTCACAGCTAAACGTTGAGATATCGAATGATGAGATACCGACAGATCTTTAGCGCTGCGTTCTTACGTATTAGCTCGATAACGCATGTCATGCCCAGCATACGTGCTGTCCGAAATCCAAAGTCACGATGTGTTTCCGGCTCCCCCAATCGCTTCTGCCGGAAGAGGGCTCATGTGACCTTTAAAGTCAAGGGCAATGAGGTGGAAACCTTGTGATAACAAAATAGGATGCAACGAAGTAATGAATGTAATGAAGTGAAATGTCCCTTGAAATACCCATAGAGATCGATAGTGCAGTACATTCAAAATTGGATGTAATAAAGTAATACATTGGTATAACGAAATAATTATGGTTCCCCCTTCAGCCTCGTTGTGACGATGTTTTACTGTATTACATACCTGTTGTTAATGATGTTTAAAGTTCAAGCTGACTGGATGGTTCCCTGAAATCCTCGAACTAAAGCGAAATATCAGAAAGCGAATCACAGACCATTAGGCGCAAAATAACGCCGGAAAATTTTTGAACCGCGTTTATCGACAATGACTGCGTGTCGACACGTTTAAAGGACAATCTACAAACCCGTGTTTCTCTCGGAGAAGAAAAAAAAACAACAAAAAAACAAACAAATGTACTCAAGCGAGAACAGCAGCTTATTGTCGCTGGCGGTAGGCATTGAGAAATATTAGTTTTTCTCCAAGAAAGGCTCATTGTTTTCATCTCCTGTTATAACACTGGCCGGTGTTTTTCTTACGTGTTCGGGGAAATCATTGTGCGTCCCTATAGTGTGCTGTGGCCGTTCTTTCCGATCCGTGGCTTTCTTATGAAACGCCACTATGTTTTTATGGATATCTTATACGTTCTCGTCCAGACCTAATTGTCTGATCGAACGCTTCGTGAGTAAACACATGTAGATGCATGCACGAAATTACGAGCCTATTTGCTGGTCCATCATACCATGTCTACACCAGCAAAGTCTATAGCCTCATTAAAGACAATCGTATATATACAGCGATACTGCGGAGATCGCGACAGGCTTCTTAGGGAGTAAATAATTATAACTCCATATTATTATTATTATTAAAGAGTGTCGCAAATAAAAAGGCGACCGCCTTCTAAACCCCCTAAATGTACACTCAGGTCAAAAATTGAGAATGTAATGTCATGTATTTCAAGTGGCCTATCACACACAGAGCGCAGTGAATTCACAAATGCACTGTGTACTGCGTTGCTTTTGCGCGCACTTTATAAATAAAGTTGTCGTCGACAGCCGTCATATTGTAAGGAACAAAAACTACTGTCATGCCGTGGTAAAGGTTACGCTTAATTCGAGGGGTGTGCGCCTCCTTTTCAGGCCAAATGGTGGTATGCTGGTGCGCTAGGATGCTGGGAGGCGCAAGTCAGTTTTTAAAATATCGGGCGACTCGAAGGCGGCACTGCAGAGTTTATTGTCAGCCTTACGGCGCGGTCCACAGGAACAGCTGGTTTTCGAAATCACAGAGGCCATACATCACCTGACTGAAAAAGGACACGAAATAATCTTTCAGTGGCTGCCAAGTCACTGTGGAATTATTGGCAATGAACGTGCCGATCAAGCTGCTCGTTTAGCTCATGAACAAGACAATCGCCTATCGATCCCGCTGTCTAGGACAGATGCTGCAAGGATGCTCCGCCTGCTTGCACGCCAATGCACTTCATCAGACTGGAATAAACCTCATTTTATGCACGCCCGATTATACACCTTAGATCCAACCTTAAGCCTTAGACTTCCAACAAGACTTCCCCGAAGAGATGCGACCCTTCTGTGTAGGCTATGGTTGGGCGTCGCGTTCACCAATGCCTACGCGTTCCGCATAGGGATGGCCGACAGTGCAGCATGTGACAATTGTGGAGACGCGGAAATGATTCGTCATGTTCTTTGTCAGTGCCCACAATACAGTGTGCAGAGACAATCGCTCTCCGTCGTGCTGAACCAGTTGGATGACCAGCCGTTATCGGAAGAAACAATTCTGCAACATCGACGCGACTCAACATCGCATCAGAAGGCCGTGCAAGCGCTCCTGCGGTTCCTGAGGTCCACTGGCCTGTGTGAACGTCTGTGACTGGAACGCCCCCTTTGTTACCAATGCCTTTGTTTTTTTTTCTGTTTTTTAACACGAAAGTGTTTTATGCCGGGGTCCACCAAGACTTCACTGACGTATTTCCGTCACGGAAATACGTCATAGAACATAATACAAAGAAAGAAACCAGAAGAAAAAGTTCCACAAACATGCAAAATTTGGAAATCGAACCCACGTCCTCTCGGTCCGCGACGATAGATCGCCGAGCGTTTAACCCATTGCGCCACAAACGCATTTGCAGAGAGCTACACAGACGCGCCTTATATATCTAACACTCCTCCGTGTACCCGCGCTCTTGCTCGGGGCGGTGCCGCCGCCTACGAGCAGAAAAGAGAAGTACTGCATTATGACACTAACGCGCACCGACAGTGAACGCTTCGGTGGTCTCAGCACTACGAAGCCTCGATGCCAGCATTCGAAGGGACGCTGGCATCAAGAAGCACTACCAACGCCACCTAGGTGGCGTTCACCGTACTCAGCACAGCGGAGCGTGGCCTCCGCAATTAGCTCTGAAAATGTTTCTGAAGTTGATCGCGGAGGCTGCAATTACGACGCGCTGTACGCGCTGATTTGACTCGGTGACGATTCAGTTACGTGCTTTGTCTTGCGCGTTGTATTAGTGTGTCAGTTACGTGCTTCGTCTTTCGCGTTGTGCTAGCGTGTGCAGCGTAGTGCAGCTTCCATATGCACGACTGTTGCTCATGGTCATCGACGTTGGTAGTCGTGATGGAGGAGACGTGCCACCAGGCGTCAGCGTGGGTGCATCAACGCCTAAGGGCGCTTTAGCCACAAAACACCAATAGACATTATATATCAATGTGCAATAAACATTACACTACTTCTGTGAAGACACGTTTCACTTTCGTGTTCTATACCGATTCCTATATAAGAGGGATCAACCACATTTTTTTTCGCTCTCTCTCTCTCTCTTTGCACTCTCTCCAACCCCTTTATCCCCCACCCCAGTGTAGGGTAGCAAACCGGAAACTGACTTCTGGTTAACCTCCCTGCCTTTCCTCTCTCGCTTGTTCTCTCTCTCTCTTAAAATATCGGCACATGTATCCGCAAATGTTTTTTTTTTATGTCCGTTAAACAAGCTCAGGTGGTCGGAATGATTCTGGAGTCTTTGAGATTCGTTCCATGTTACGTTGCCCTCGCAATCTATTATCATAATATCCTGTTATCCAGAGCATTGCTTAACACACATCTACCTGGAACCACGTGTAAATATGCTGTTCATGGCCGCACATACTTAAACATGGTCCTAGGCAGAGGCACTTGAAAACAATTCGCTGAACAAACGTTGTAATGAAATTAGGATACGGGCATGTGGAGCACAGTTCCAGATAACAATTGCTATTCCACTGGAACAGTTAGACATTTATCGGAATGTGTATTTAAAAAAGTAATGAAAGATATCAAATTATGAACGCCGTTCTAGATATTTTGTGATTTTGTGTGGATGCCATTACACTTAGTAAGTGAAAAATACTTGCAAAAATTATGAGTTCGAGCGGAAACCTAAGTGGAACAATATTCTGGTTGTAGAAGCGGCTTATCGGGTGACATAAGCTCGGATTGATGAATTTATGCTCACGGGCCGGTCGCATCAAGCAGGAGCGAGCGTCGTATAACTTCAAGACAACCGACCGGTCGTAGACTGTGCGCTCTCTTGGAATGGCCATTGCGGGTTCCTTTCTCACAAGCGCATCTTGGAACGTGTAATAACGACCACGCAATACCGTTCATATTGTGCGTAAACGTTCCCATACTGCCTTGATGGCACGTGAAGTGCGATATATGCTAATCTAGTATTCACGTTAAGCCCTTATTACGTCAGCCCGCATCATCGAGTGTTTTTCCCTGCGGACAGGTAAGACGGAGACGTTGAGGGCCGCGGCACCACTCCCGCGCATCGGTAAAGGTTCATTCATCATTCATTGTCAGTAGGACCGCGAGAAATTCTCGGTAGCTGGCGTCGCACGATCGTCCATTCGCGGTGTTATGTTAGGTGGGAACGACTGGCAGCCAGCTGCTGCTGCTGCTGGCCTTCCATGGTATACGTCTAGCGTCTCACGTGATTGGTCACGTGGCTGGCCCGGTTCGGCCGGGCGAAAGTATGAAAGCGTGTACTTTTAGGCTATTAGGTTGGAGACCGCTCACCGCCAACTGAGCTCTCTGTTCTCGACTGTTTTCACTGCGCCGCGTATCAGGCTACTCGAGGTGCGAACCTATACGGAAGTCTCACTAGCGCGCTGACTATTATTTCCCCTATTCAGGGTAGCCATCCGGAACAGCGTCTGCTTAACCTCCCTGCCTTTCTATGCATCCTTTCTCTTTCTCTGTTGTATACAGCGAATGCAATCAGGCAGCATGATGATAGACGCAAAATATTTCCTCTTGAGGATGTCTGAAAATTTTCCTACCAACGCAGTGAAGCGTTGCGCAATTTTGCCATTCAGTTTGTAAATAGTGAATTTTTTTATTTACGCAAATATGGTCAGCCACGCAAATGGTACAACGCTGACCTTTCAGCACGGAGTGAACGTGTAGGTCTTCTGCTTGCGTGTTTGGTGAACGAGTTGTTGGCAAGCTAGAGGACCACGAACAGATTGAAGTCTCCCACAACAAAGTTTTGTGTGCATGAAAATGGTTGCTTTTACGGGACCCTTACACATTAGATGTAGATGCATTAGCGCAGTAGTGGTGGGCTCCGGAATAAGTTTGACCATCTGGGACTCTTTGACGTGCACGTAAATATATGTACACCATCGTTCTTGTGGTGCACCCCAACTGGAATGTGGTCGCCTTAGCTAGGGTTCGAGCTCGTGACGTCGTTCTGATCAGCAGAGGCCGTAGACACTGAGCCAGCCCTGCGGGCCTGAGCGCATTCGGGTGCACACTGCAGGCTATGAATAACGCTGCAGGTTAAGGATAACACTTCAGTGCAAGCAAGTTCTAAGTATTTCTATTATGCAAATTAGCAACATCTTTCTGCGAATAAGGTGCGTCTCTCGTTGCTTCAGTGGGCGCAACGAACGATTATTTCTTGACCCCCAAATTACTCTACACTGGCCGATGCGAGTCACAGCATATGCTGCCAGTGTATGTAAAGCCTGCTGCGAAGCCGTTGATTTTGACAGTCCTTCCAAGTAGACATCTTGCCCGCTCTATACTACAGCTAACGTAAAGCCAGGCTCTCCTTGTGCTTGTGTTGGTCACCGCTCCACAAACGTCTCATTAATACGCCGTAGCTCGGTCTTTCGGAGCGAACGTCATTTATGTCAGGTATAGATCAGTGTAAGTAAAAGCCTTTCCTCTTCTATCCCCCGGTGCAACCACTCGTCCGAACCTTCATTACGCCCCTATATGAAACCTGCATCTTTCGCCTTGTCAGCGCTGCCATTGGCTCGCTTCCGAGAAGTTATTCGGTGCGGTTTGAGGATAACCCTTTTACCTGTGCGCCGCTCGTCACTGCCCATCTGCAATACATGAACGGTATACAGCGAATAGCAGGGTGTGCCACCAGAGCTCTGTAATTTGCGGACCGCCACAGTTGTTCGGGATGGTTGGAAAGAGCTGTCCGGAGAGCACGTGTATTTAGCACGCTTGCACGTGTGATGGGCTCCCGCCGTGAGCTGCCTGGGTGGCGGTCGCCATAATAGGGTATTACAGGCTGGTTTTGCTCTTCTCTGTGTATATGTCTGTGTTTGTGTGAGAAAGAGAGAGAGAGAAAGAGAGACAGCCCTCGTGAGCGTTCGGGAACATCAGGTAGTATCATTGACATGCAAATGCCATGCAACTAACAACGAAGAGTGCAATTCATCTTGTAGAGCTTTTTAATTTAGTACAATGTTTTATCCACAATGAAGGTAATAACCTTAACGTAATACAATCTTTCTTTATGATCCGCCTACTTGCACGCCAATGCACTACATCAGAGTGGAATAAACCACATTTCAGGCACGCCCGATTATACACCTTGGATACAACCTTAAGCCTTCGACTTGCACCCAGACTTTCCCGAAGAGACGCGAACCTTCCGTGTATGCTATGGTTGGGCGTCGCGTTTACCAATGCCTACGCGTTCAGCATAGGGATGGCCGACAGCGCAGCATGTGGCGATTGTTGGGATGCGGAAACGATTCGTCGTGTTCTTTGTCAGTACAGTCTGTAATACAGTGTGAATAGACATTCATCTTCCGTCGAGCTGAACCAGTTGGACGACCAGCCTTTATCGGAAGAAAGAATTCTGCAACATCGACGTGACTTAATATCGCATCAGAAGGCCGTGCGAGCGCTACTGCGCTTCTTGAAATCGACCGGCCTGTGTGAACGTCCATGTTTGGAACACCTTTTCTGGTACCCATTCCTGTGTGTGTTTTTTTACGCTCTCTCTCTCTCTCTCTTTGCACTCTTTCTAGCCCCTATACCCCCCACCCCAGTGTAGGGTAGCAAACCGGAAACTCGCTTCTATTTATCCTCCCTGCCTTTCCTATCTCTCTCTTTTCTTTATGCTCTACACTGGGGGCTCACAACCAATGTCAGAAATGTAAACACTAAGTCAGGCCGATGCACAGTATGAGATGACGCAATGATGACGATGGAAGAAGCCGTGACGTCATGATGACGACATGAGAAAGAATACGGCATGACGACGACTATACAAAGACGACGAAATGACTGCGATGGCGTGACGAAGACATCATGACGACAATGGGATGAAGAAACTGTAATCACGACGACGATGGTAAGCCACGATGGTGGCATGAACCGAAGCAGGGATCACAACGTTATATGTTGACGATGAAATCACGAATACGGGCCGACGGCGGGCTTATTTCGACGCTCACGTTTACGCTTACAAATTTCTCCTGCCGCCCCGGGCAACCTTATTTGGCAATACATCCGCTGCCTTCTTGTACTATGTACGATACCAGTCAAGCGTACAACACCATTGTAAGTATATCCACAAATACAGAACGAGGTCGCCGTGGCCGGGAACTGAAGCCACCGACCCGTGTAATGGGTACTGAATGCTGTAGCTATGAACCACTGTGGCGAGTCGTCCCAAGATTAAATTTATGCTGGCGCGTACGTAACCGACCGCTAAGTCAAGCATTTGACGTAACACTTCGAGACGTAATAAACCTTGTTTTCTTTGGTGAAACAGCGAAAGCGTAAAGACCTCTACGTTCTCCCCTCGAGAATGGTCCATTATGTTTCTCCATATATCTCCAACAACTGGTGCTAGATGCGCATGTACCACTCCTAAAGCATTACATCAAGCGAGCGTGCATATATATACCTTGGCATCTCTGTGACCTAATTGGCAGTGCTTTAACGAAGCTCCGATCTCGTTATGCAATAAATTGAGGGCGTCTTTAACTAACACATATTGCGGGCGCCGTGGCCACGGTCTGCATACATATGACCACATTGATCTGATTTGGTAAGGCTCTCGACGACGGAACGAGACCAGTGAGCGCTGCTCGTGCACTCCTGTCTATTGTTTCATTTGCAAATAACACTCAATCTTTCCGCTTACTCGCATAAAGTATTGAACATCCGTCTGCTCATTAAGCGTATAACCTTGGCAAACTCATTGCATTTTGGAGGGGATGACCCGAGAAACCTGCAGCTACGCGTACGTCTATATATGGATGTGACCGTTGAAAAGCGCTCACGCGTATTTTTTCTTGAAAAAGCGAAAATGTCATTTGCGTTCGGGTTACTTTCGTTAGCCTTCTGGTGTGGTCACATGGCCGGTTCGCGGGGATCATCTGCAAACGCAAGAGAAAAAAAGAACATTTTGAATATCTGAACTCTCACCGATAAAAAGACACTCAGCCACGCTGATTCAATGACTGCGATACGCAGCTTCACTGCAATGTATTTCCTGACATGACCTAGCAGCCCCAGTGATAAAGCCCAACAAATATTCACATAACCAATGCTAAAGGTTGACCTGCGTTTGCACATCACTGTGCTCTGCTGAGTATGCGTTGTTACCCTGTGCCCCTGCAAGCTGGCAAATTTATCTGATGTCGCGGTTCGAGTTGTTGTCGAAGACGTGGTGAAATCTGTAGTTCTCCGGTCCGTCAGAGTGCATCAGTCATGAACAACCCATCCACAGGTGTACACCTCAAGAATGGAACGTATAGGAGGTATTGTGACGGCCGTGGATTTTTGATCGGGGACTTCGGCGTGATCGGAGCCATACGGTGTGTGTGCGGTACGTGTAAGCGTGGAGGTGGTCAGTACTCTTCTTCGCTTTCCGCTTGATAGCGTGACACAGTTTCTCACTTTCCAATACATGCCAGGTTTAACTTGAATCACAAAATCGACTTCACGTGTTTTATGCTACCTTGAGTTGCACCATTCAAAACCATTTTGTTATCAAGGGAAATAAAGCTACAATTCAACTCTATTTTTTTTCTCGGACAGTGCAATGCGGTTGTGAGGTATCAGAACCATGCATTAGTTGTTTGAAACCGTCCTAACGGGAAGTGATAAGGGAAAAGTATTCTTGAACATTACTTAGGTAAATTTGGAGTTTTAAAATGATCTCGAATACAAAGACTGATATTGAGAAGGACATATAACTGCATGTGTGGCGCCCTTTTCTCAATTTCCTGCAATGAACTGCTAGCCAAGCAATCTTGGAAAAGTGTGATTGGATGGGTGAAGTCGACGGGGCATGCCCATTCATTGTTTGACCTCACCTTGTCTACATTGAGGTATACTATCATCTAATAACGAAGGCATTTCTTATTTGTATGATACCTTGAATGTGACCAAGTAAAATTACTTTGTAAAGTGTAGTTAGACTGTAGGACATTTTTTTTAGAGATAAGGGAAGACTGGGCGAAGGAATGTTGCCTGAACGGTTGGCCATAAGGTAGTTTTCAGGCTTAAGTTCAACAACGAAAAAATACATATATATTTTTGTTTTCACATATACTATCTTTTCATGTGACACATTGAAAGCAGTTTGTGCACTCGGAAGGCAACACCATATTTCCTTTTTTCACCCGAATGCAATGCGGTTCAGAGCCGTGTGGTTTTTCATTCGAGCACATGTAAATTCGTGAACTTTTTTCTCACCTTGCTCTCGCTTCCGATGCTTCTAGAGTGATGTTCTGAGAGGCGTGATGCTTCAGGGTTACCCCGATACGTAGCTCACAACTGTTTAGTACACTAAAAGTGAAGCATCAAGTTTACTTTGCAACTCAGAAGTCAAACACACACCATGACAATTGTGTAAGCTGCACCACTTAAGACATCAAAAGTGGACATAACTTATATGCGGTAGACTGTACCGATATTTACCCCTGTGCGCCGCGGCAGCTTATTGTCTATGGCATCGCGCTGGTGAGACCGAGGTCCCTGATTCGATCCTGGTCGCGGCAGTCGCTCTTTCGTGGGGAGGAGGGGATTCGAGAACACTCGTGTACGTAGATTTTGGTGCGCGTTAATTTACCGCAGGGTGTCAAAATTTATCCTAAGTCCACCACTACAGTGTACCTCATGATTATATAGGTTGTTTGGCATGTAACACCCCGGAACCTAATATATGGGGTATTTTTGTTTAATCGTGAACCGAATGTTTTTAAAAATCCCTGTGTCATGTATAGCAGAAATCAACTTCTTGAGATACATTACCCACAGAGGCAGACATTATTTACATGAGAGACCGTAATCAATAAGTGCTTCGCTAATTATTGAGTTGCGCTATTGAACTTCTCAACTGATTACGTCTTGCAATCTACGAAATGTAGTCGGTGACTTCGAAACTCACTTGGAACGAACTCTGAGGATGTCACCAGTTTTCAGACATGCGTTAGCAAAATTTGCAATAAAATGAATCGGTGCTCCAATATTTTTTTTGTTCAAACGTATCAAAGGCTGTTTCGTTAAAAAAAAGTAAGTTGAAAAACAGCGCATTTTTACCGCACGTTTAACTGCGCTCATCTCAAAATTGGTGCTAGCGTTCCAAGAGGATGTGCAGTTGTGGCTTCACTGGCTTTATTTCGTGTATTGCAGTGTGTGCAATAAAGTATTGAGTTAAAAACTTTACTCGCATAATTTTGTTTATTAGCCAATTATAAATATGCTCTCCAGCACAAATAAAGTCTGGCACTTCGGATAATCTAGCTCAAGGAGTAGATTTGCGCTATATGCCGCAGGCGAACTTTAAAAGCTCAGTTAGCCTTTTAATAAGACACCCGGTCTACCACTAATTTGTCTGTAGAACTTCTGGAAAACCCTCGCGAACATTGCAAACATTTCACAAGCTGTAAACTTGTAAATTAAAATTGAACTCTTCAGATGCTCTAGCATATTTAGAGTTTATACAGAACTGCGATACCTTGTTTCGGTGAATATTTACGGGCTCTGAAAGGCTGGGCTGTTTTTAAGCCTATACGGATACACGCCAATTTTTGTTAAATGTGTGATGCCCGGAATCAAATTTTGCTTTTCAGATTTGCAGGGTTTAGGCTTTAGGCCTAAATGTTACGAATTTAACTGACATTGTTTCGGCGGATGCGTTTAATTAGAGCATATTTGTGATTCACATGGTCTCAGAATTGGGAAACTTGAGTTGGCCCCGATGAAAAGCCTGCTTTCAAGGTTTGCTTTGGGGCTATAGTTGAAATAACACACTTGCACTTAATAAGCAGCGTTGCAAAGTCAGAGTTAGACCACAGTCGAGGCCCAATGAGCAGCAGGCCGGGCTCGGCTGCGGGATGTGCGTGGTTCAACGGCCCACCACCGGACACCCACCGATTTATAAGACGGGTACAAGCAACCCCCCGGCCAGTCGTCCGGCTTTCCAGGAATGCGTTGCTTGGGAGAGGTTCGTATACACCACTATGCTTGCTGTGCAGGAACCAAACCAAAGAAGAAAAACCAAAAAAAAAGAGTGCAAACTCTCCTTTGAAGTGTAACCTCACAAGGACACTCAAAGTTTTTGACCGTGTGCTCTTCCTCTCTTCTTTTCCTTCACTTTCCTGCACGTCAAAAAATAAACAAAAGAAAATATAGCACATGCCGGTATTGCTCAAGTGGTGCCCGTGAAGGTGCTTTGCGTTACTAGAATCGTTAGGCTTGCGTTCCTTACTCAAATAAACGGAAGCCAGCGTCGCTTGGAAGGGAGACCACTTGTTTCTTTCTCAACTCGCGCCTCTGAAGACCGTCGCTTTCACGGTTTGGTTTAGAGCCAAAATTTCTCTTCTGACCCTCGCTGTCTGGCGCCCTTTTCCAGCTAGCGCAGACTTTCGTGTTTCCCGAAAAAAATAAGTGTCAAAATGGGCGTCCCTCCTCCTTAATACCCGCTGCGGTGGCTTAGCGGCTGTGGTGTTGCGCAGCTAAACACGAGGTTTCGCGATCGAATCCCGGCCGTGGCGGCTGCATTTATATGGGGGCGAAATGCAAAAACGCCAGTTTCCCCATGCTTTGGGGGTAAATTAAGGATCCCGTGGTGATCAAAATTAATCCGCAGTCTCCCACTACGGCGTGCGTCATAATCAAATCGAGGTTTGGCACTTAAAACTGATAATTCATTCATTCATTCATTCATTCATTCATTCAGTCATTCATTCATTCATTCATTCATTTCGCCCTAATATTCCATACATTCTGTGTCAGGTATGAAAATAGCATTTTTGAGCGTGCGAAACCCCAAGAATATATTGGCTTTGTTGTAGATAGGCATTTTTTTATCGCCATTAACGCCTGAGGCACAATGTTTAGTGTGTATTTTATGTGTGCTGCGAGGTATGTGATGTGCATGAATTAAGGTACTGTTTTCTGTTTTCTGTTGTCATGTGCTCAGCGATCATAACCGGTAGTGCCACTGTAGTGGACGCCAGTTCTCTGTAGGAGGAGGGAGCATTCCGCACTCAAGCCTCGATGAGCCTTTAGACTGGGATGAGTACGTTGTGTCACCAAGGACTTCGTCATCGAAATCATTGGAAGTTTTACGTAAATGGGACCACGTGCTTCCGGAGCAACTTACAATACTGCCATAACGCAGCCTTACGGAATCTCAGCAGCAATATTGCCTTTTGAATAGTTTTTTTTTCTTAATTTCTATCAAATTTTTTACAGTAAAGCGAAATATTTCTGCTGTTCAAACTAGAAAAGCGCGCAATGCGTGCTATTTGTCGCTTACAGAGATATGCACATTCTAATCCATCATTCATTCCAACATATAATAGAGTCCGGGATTTGTGTGCTTGTTTTAATTAAAATTGGCGATCACCCCGACGCTCTTATGCAAAAAAATATTTCCAATGTAGTAGCTACAACTTCACGGAGACGAGGTTACTGCACCGCTACGTCGACGTAAGTACGGTTCTCAACAAAGGGAACACGCTGCAGTGACCTTTCTTGAACGTTTCCCTTTTATATATATATATATATATATATATATATATATATATATATATGATGCTGATGATTTACACTTTGTGCTGCTATAATATGTCATTGCACTCGCAACTTTGAAGGCAGCTGGCTAGCTCTGCCGCATGTGTTAAGGTTGCATTGTTTCTGTCGACTGCACATGTGGTCGCTTGGGCTTGGGGCCTCGTGAGGCGAAGATGTCGCCCAGAGTCCCGTCGTCCGCTGTCGCCCAGAGCGAATCGTCAACGCAGTCACCACTCAACCGGATGGAGGTGACGCAACCGAGTGCAGATTAACTCAGGGGAGCTGTGGCGGTGAAACGTTGTCGAGCTGCAAAACTTCGGAGAACGTGCTGAAAAATAAAAAAATGTGGTTGATCCCTCTTATATAGGAATCGGTATAGAACACGAAAGTGAAACGTGTCTTCACAGAAGTAGTGTAATGTTTATTGCACATTGATATATAATGTCTATTGGTGTTTTGTGGCTAAAGCGCCCTTAGGCGTTGATGCACCCACGCTGACGCCTGGTGGCACGTCTCCTCCATCACGACTACCAACGTCGATGACCATGAGCAACCGTCGTGCATATGGAAGCTGCACTACGCTGCACACGCTAGCACAACGCGAAAGACGAAGCACGTAACTGACACACTAATACAACGCGCAAGACAAAGCACGTAACTGAATCGTCACCGAGTCAAATCAGCGCGTACAGCGCGTCGTAATTGCAGCCTCCGCGATCAACTTCCGAAACATTTTCAGAGCTAATTGTGGAGGCCACGCTCCGCTGTGCTAAATACGGTGAACGCCACCTAGGTGGCGTTGGTAGTGCTTCTTGATGCCAGCGTCCCTTCGAATGCTGGCATCGAGGCGTCGTAGTGCTGAGACCACCGAAGCGTTCACTGTCGGTGCGCGTTAGTGTCATAATGCAGTACTTCTCTTTTCTGCTCGTAGGCGACGGCACCGCCCCGAGCAAGAGCGCGGGTACACGGAGGAGTGTTAAGCCCAGACCACACGCGTACGTACGCTTGCGGACGCGCGTAAGCTCGCGTCTACGCGCCTTGCGGTTGCCGCGCCTAGCGAGGAATGGCGTTTTGCATCCACAAATACGCGCGACAGCGCGCGCTCACTGGCATCACTTGTTTACACCTTGGCAGACGCCACTTCGTATTTCGTTGTTGGCAGTGCTTCAAAATGCTTCGATATTTATAAACGTAATTTTTATCTTTTTGGAGCTGTTAGATCAGCCCAAAAAGTGAAGAAGAAGCACTTTCTTGCATGGTATAATTCTGCTTAACTGAGAGTTGAATGTACCGCGCCGTCGCTGCGTAGCCAGGCGCGCCGACGCGAGGCAGCCCAGGCGCACGATAACTGAGAGGAGCTGATCAGCGAGATCGCGCCGCGTTTCGACGCGTACGAGCCGTGCCGCACCGTCTGCGCATGCGTGGGCGCGCGGACGCGAGCTCGCGCGCGTTTGCAAGCGTACGTGTGGTCTGGGCTTTAGATATATAAGGCGCGTCTGTGTAGCTCTCTGCAAATGCGTTTGTGGCGCAATGGGTTAAACGCTCGGCGATCTATCGTCGCGGACCGAGAGGTCGTGGGTTCGATTTCCAAATTTTGCATGTTTGTGGAACTTTTTCTTCTGGTTTCTTTCTTTGTATTATGTTCTATGAGTCTTGGTGGACCCCGGCAAGTCTTGGTGGACCCCGGCATAAAACACTTTCGTGTTAAAAGCAAAAACAAAAGAAGCCATGTCACACCAAGAGACCATTTCAAGGGCGGAAGTTCAGTGCTCGTTTGTTCGCTTATAGAATGCTAAATAAAAAAAAGAAAGAAAGGTAGTCTTCCCACGAAAGAAATGTAGTGCGAAGAACAAGTCGTGAAAAGATAAGTCGGGAGGCTTCCCATTGAACAGAAGCACTTCGGTGCGCGTGCGCAGAGAGGTGCTCGTTAACCTTTTGCAAGCAGCCACGCCTGCGTTGGCGTGGCTTCTTAACGGTATACACGCCTGCCCCAACGAGGGCCGCACGGTAATCCAGCAGAAGCATCCCGGAATGCTCACATAAGGAAACGGAGCATCAAACGTGGCAGGCACGGCGTCGTTTCTTGACCGATGAATGCTTAAAAAAAAACGCAGAAACTCTGCTGGAGTTGTCTAAGTATGCGTAAGCATTGTGCCACTTGTTATTCTCAACGCAGCGCGGTGTCATTATCAATCTTACGAAACTTGATCCGACCAGCGCAAACAATTACCAAGCTTTACCGGTCGTTGTCAACTTTAACGTACATCCGACCCTTATCAACCCTTATCCGTCGTTATTACCCTTATTCGACTTCATCCCACCCTTATCAGCCCCTATCGGTTGTTGTATACCTGCGAACGTGGATGTCCAGCGAAAGTGTTGCAAAACCGTCACTACAATGGTTGCGGGGGTGTATGCAATGCTTTACTGATGGTTCGGATGCTTGTTTTGAGCTTGTTCTTTATTGAAAAGTATGCTGGGGCGCTATAACGTAAAATGATTCCAAACTGTTTTGATACCAATTTCTGCAGTCAGCCTCCACGATTGGTCAAAACATTTTCGGGCCACTCCCAACTTCGCCTGTCTGTCACGCGACGTCACGAGAACCGCGATAGCTCGCCATCTGATATAACGTGTACACACGTGATTATGCATGACTAAACCGCACAAAAGAAAAATAATCATTCCTGATTCGACGCCTTTTCACCATTAGCCCTTTGCTATTGGTCCAATGTTTTCTGGCTACGCACACTTCGCCTGTCTGTCACGCGACCTCACAAAACCGCGAAATTTCACCACGTCAAAGTGACGTGTACGCGAAAGAAATGCATGAATATGCCAACAAAACTGAATTTTTTTTCTGAATAGCCACAGACTGCCCCGTTCCGAAAGGAATAGAAGTTAGCGGCCCGCCGATCAGCTCCGACCCTCGCTACTCGCACCTGCCGGTGAGCATGTATTTATTTACGCATGATAAGCCTTTTTGCGGGGCCGTAAAACGTTATCGAGTACTTTCGGCATGCATAGGACATCGCTCTGCCAACTCTTCCTTGCTGAGGATCCGTTTTAGCTGCATTCTTATGCTTCCGTTGCACGCCGCCGCGAATTTCGACCAGCCACCGCAAGCTAAGTAAGGCGAAGCGAACCAATCGGAGAAGCCGGCACCACCCTTCTTCATGCAGTTATCTATTTTCACGGTGCTGGCTCGACCCCATCGAAACCCTCTCCACTATAGCGTGCTCCTCGCCTCTTGTCAGCCAATTAGATAAGAAAAACCGCTGAGTGTAGACAATGTTATTGGTTTTTGAAAGCGAACAAAGGTGACCTCCTCTAAACTGGCAGAATGTTTGATTGCGTTGTTCAGACAACGCTGCGGGTCACCGCCTCGTGCTTGCGTCGGTGGTTACGTAAATTTGACGTCAGGAGTTCGGAATCAAAACAGTCTGGAATCATTTTACGTTATAGCGCCCCTGTTCGGTGTTTTGTATGGGTGATTCCAATGAATTCCACTGTTCCCTTGACTTTGCTGAGCGCTTTTAGTCTCAACATTACGGGGGTATGAGCCATTGCATTTTAAAACGGTTGCGTTAAAGGCCCCTTGTCGCAGAAAATCCGGTGTCGGTGAAAGCGCCGGCGTTGTTGGCGGAAATAATCATGCCGAACCACATCATTCCGAACTACCCCGACCGGGCCGGCCCTTCGCGTGGCACAAGGTGTTAGTGAACAAAAATTGAATTTCTCAAGGTAAAATCAGTCAGAAAAATTCTTACGTACGACTCAACTACAACCTACAGACGTCATAGCGTCGGATTGTAATTTGAATAGACGAGAAAAGAGTCTGATAAGCTGCCAGGGATATCTGAATGCTATCGCGTTCCACTCTTAAAGGCGAAGCTTAAGTGTCCTCCAATTTCTTATTTTTTTATTTTTTGCTTGCTTACGGTGGTATACTCGCATTCGTCTTCCGTGACGGACGAACAGGCTTGCTCGTTGGGTAGGCATACAAATGCGCATTTAAAATAAGTTGCGCAGATCTAGCGCACAATCTGGGATCTAGCTGAAGCGGAGCTTTCGGAAAGCGGTTGCTTAAACGCTACACCAAAACAGTTTCCCTTTGCTACGCGTTTTGCCGCATAATGCTTACGTTCCAGCCAGGCATATCGGCAAGACGTGAGAAAGCCCCGCCACCCGACCAACGTGATCCTATGCGACCAGCATCGCATAGGATTCTCAGCATCGCAGTCTCTGGGATCAGCCTAGTTTACTCTCTCTCTCTCTCTCTCTCTCTCTCTCTCTCTATATATATATATATATATATATATATATATATATGGACGTTATTCGTCAAGAAGCCGACCGTGCATACGTGCCGAACCACGGAAAAGAAGGCGCCGAAAAGTTCACTTTAATAAAGGATGTGCGTGGTTGGAGAGCGACGCGCGTATTTGTTGCACTGAATATATTCGGGTAAGGTTTGCTGTTTTAATACGTCATCCCGTAAAGAACAGAGCCAGACATCTGAACACCTGTAGAGGTAGGAGAAACGGGGCCCCATATAGGCCAATTTAATATTTGAACGTTGTCCTGTGTATGAGCTACTCGACAGGGTACCAGCATCAACCACGGTCGGCAAATTACGGGAGGTTGCTCCTAGAAACCTTCGCTTTTATAGGCTGCAATACGCGCAGAAGTAGCTGGAGAGGTCGGACAGCAAAACATTTCCGGGTCCGTGAGATCGCATTTCTTGAAAGGCGTAAAATAGGCAATGATGAAATGGATTAGCGAATGAAGTCTGAGAGGACGGAATAAAGAAAGGGAAGAAGGCATGAATGAACGAAAGACGGAAGGAAGAAATGAATGAAACAAGGAATAAAGAAATCCATGAAGGAGAGAACTGATGAACGAACACACAGAGGAGGGAAGAAAAAAGGAAGCGAAGAGGAAAGAAGCAATGAATAAATGAATGAATAAAGGAATGAATGAATAAAAAATAAACAGACAAAGGCAGAAAATAGTACAGGAGAAAGTAGGAACAAATAGATGGATGAAAGAAGGAACAAACGGAGCAATGAAAGAAGTGTTCAGAGGATGAATCAATGGAGGAACAAACTTAAAAATGAAGCAAGAAAGGATTGAATAAATTAAGAAAATAATAAACGAATGAGTGAATGAATGGATGAGCGAAACAAGAAATAATGAAGGAAACTAAAGAGGAGGGAAGGAATTTGCTTTCTCTTTCTTGACGGATTATTGAGGTGCAAATGGGACGATTTTAACGGTGAAAATACAGTGCTCGAATATTTGCTTAGAAGGCATTACTCTAACTGTAAATCACAAGAATATCCGCGAGAATGGACATTTTTATAAGAAAATTAAATAAACAGCATCCAAATGAGAATCACTCTTCAGAAGCGTGGCTACATTCATAATATATAATGTAACAGCTGTCAAAACTGGTCACGCATGATAAAACCATCCCTTCGAGCCCTAGAAAAAGGCCGCTCATCAAGTGTGTAGTTCAATGGAGTAAGGTATGATTTCAGAGCGCTCTGCAGAGCATATATCTGCCACGATTCCTGGGCATAACGCTTACAATGGGAAAGTGCTTCTTTTATTTATTTGTGCATTTTTCAAGAGTTCGATAGCGTACGAACTGAAATAGAAATGAAATTTTGGCTACTTATCTGGCGTAATCATTCCCCAAACTGGGGCAACCAGAGTTTCTTTCAAAAGCTTGTTCTTCGAGTACATGGCTGACTTCATGTGCACTTTTGCGCCTTGAACATGCGCCTTAACGGTCACTGTAAAGGCTTAAACAGTGAAACTTTATTAATATTCCTGATGGCAATTACCTCGCAAATTCCGATTTCGGGCGCTTATATTAAGCTTGGTGAGTAAAACTTTTTATTTTTTTCGCCAACTCATTTGTATTTAATAATCAGAAACCATCGCCACGGAAACCGATGGCTACGCGTATATTAGGCATGAACCCTTCTACAATATAACATACAGCCTATAAAATATTAAAAGAGAAATTAACACAACAACACAATGAAGTGCTTGAGAGATGTAACTACTCATTCAAAGGGCCCGTCATCGCCTTTGTTTAAAAACTTGCAATTAAGTCCGGCACTGCGACTTCTGCGCACTATTCATGACTTAAGTGGTATAACGTAGACGCTGCACACTTGACGGCTAGAAGACTGCAGGCCCTCTCTAGATCCGGTACCTCGCACTACTTTTGGGGCCATCACTGTACCGGGTGGCTTTTAAGCGTGGCTGAAGTGGTAAAGCTCGTCTCCACGATGTTTCCAAAATCCGACCTCCATGATCGGGGTTCGAATCTGCAACGTCATGCTGAGGCAGCACACCACCGTATCGATACGAGGCAGTGAGGCATGCGGGAATGCTTAGAAAACTGGAATGCTGAGAAGCTTCGCGTAAAATAAAAAAAGAAAGCAAAAGTTCAGTGGTGATTTAGTGGTAAACACGACAGAAATGCGTCAGCATTTCATCGTGCTTTTTTGATGTCGTGGATGTATGGTGTACGCCACGTTCACCACATTGCAAAGTGTTCGTGAAGAGTTGACTCACCACTCCTCTTGCCTGTTCGAGGAGCGACGTATATATATATATATATATATATATATTCGACGTGACCGGCTTCTGACACGTCCCACACATACACTTTTTTTTTTCACTTTGACACGCCCAGTGCTAACGCAACTAAAGTGGGCGTTAACTAGCTCCGCTAACTTTCAAAGTACGCGACGGCATACTGAGCGAGTTAGCGATGCCTAAGTGCACATTGTAGATTCAACTGGTTCCTACCGCGCTCCCACTCAGTCTCCAGCGATGCGGAGTCCTCTCGACATTGGAGACGCGGAAAGGCTGCCCCAGCCGGACGTGCAGCTGCCCCCGGAGCAGTAGGAAGACCCACGTGATCAAGTTCCTGTCGGATCTCTTTCGCGCTCCTAAGTTGAAGGCGATAGCACCTCTGAGCGCTGAGCTGGAGTGGCGCTCTGAATAAAACAGACAAATGTGTTCCGAGCACTGGATCTCAACCGGCCGAATGCAAAGCGCATCGCAAGAGTGCTCTAAAGCGCCCGAAAGCGACCAGTCGAATGTACCATTTGAATGCCTCACAGGCGACCTTGCACACTCTTAATTTTCAAAGTGACGTTTATTTAGATCGCATTTCTTGCAAACTTGCGATTTCGTGCGCACTGTGACGCGCTCGCGCACGCTCAACACACCTCGACTTTTCTGCTAGACGCCTGCAAAGTTTCTGAATTCCGCCTCAATGCTACAAAAAAATGACAGGGAGAGAGATAAGGGAAGGTAAGGTGGAAATTAGCGGTGAGATCTCTGAAGCGTGTAGTATTGCACTATAAGTCAAAGACGTTCACACAAGCCTGTCGTCCTCAAGAAACACAAAAGTGCCTTCACGGCTTTGTGGACCGACGAGCGATGGTGGCGGTGTTCCAGCAACACCTGCACGGAAATAGGCCGATTGTCCAGTTTTTGTAGAGGTCTGCGGCACCGAAGAAATTATCGAGCACCTGCCGTGCCGCTGTCCACGTTACGCCTCAGAAAGACAAAAACTGGCTAACGCGCTACAAAAAGTGGTCGTAAAGTCTCTGAAAAAGACATTGCCTGTAATTAATAAACATAAATGAAATTGTCCGATGCCAGGATTCAAACAGGGTGTCCCTAGCACAACATATCGTTTTTACTTAGCTTACGTTAACTTCCATTCATACTGCCACTACAGCTACGAGTCTTAGACTTCGGGCAAAATTCTAACATATTGCTATCGCATTCACTGCCTCGCCCTTACGACGAAACTGTTATATGTGTACCATAATATCGTTACTTTCTCTTCGCGGTGTTTACTACGTCACCTTCTTCACACATTCGCGTGCCTTCTACTAAAGATAGGCGAAAATGTGAAGGCCTCAGCCCGCGGGATTCATAGTCTGCTCTATACAAACCCCGGGATGAGCATCGCGATCTCCACGTAATGCAGCTGCCGCTAAGTTCATTAGGCCTACGCTCGGCACTCCCTACCGAATTTACTCCTACGCTCATTACCGGGCTCAGCTGCTCTCTCGGCCTTACACTAAGTCCGCAATCGCGAGTCCATTGTCATCGCCTTTGCGTCTAAGTGTTTCATTGTCCGGAATAGATAAAATCATATTCGTCGACTCCTAAAAGCCTCTTCCGTCGAACTGCTCTTTCCTCGTAACTACGCGTAGGCGGGTTATAGAAGCCTGCTAAAAGCAATGAGCCTGGAGCAGTGAGTTACGAAACAAGAAAGGGAAAATTCTGTTCCGTGTAAAGTGACAGGGAAGTCCGTTTCAAAGTTCCTGAAATAGCAACTTCATTTCAGGCCCGACAGCTTTAGAAATGAGATCGCTCTTATTCAAGGTTCTGAAGAGTTTAACAAAAAAAATTGAAGAAAAAAATTGCAGCGACATTTTCGATTCCACATCAGAAAGAGTGCTGGGAAGCGTAAACTTCCTACCTACTATTTAAGGAATCGTCGACTTTCCCATCACATGACGAATTAAGAAGAGCGAAGCTTTAGCCTTCTTTTAGTCGGCTATGTCATTCGTTGTTGCTTCATATATTGACATCGCTGTAGTGACCTCTGATACCTTTGTCTTGTAGTTTACATCATGCAAGGAAGGCAGCTTGTTCTGGTTAGTTACTTGTTGCTTAAAGAAGCCACCTGGAACTTCAATTTTTTCAGGGGCCTAAGAAATCACATATTTACAATGCTAACAGATACTCAATATGGGCAGGTTATTTACATCCTAGGGCTTCACAAATATACTGGGCGCAAGCAATAAAATACGGTAGGTGGTTTGTACAAAAGTACGCTGTGATGGATGATATAATTGAAGAATAACCGAGAATATTATCTTTTATTTTATCTGTCAGCAGCTCATCGGAAACATGCAGAATGTATTGCGTCCCACCATTCATAGGCCAGTAGGGAGTGGTATAATCAATGTTTTACATTTCGTCAGGGGCGGAATGTAACACAAGTACGTAAGTGTAGCTTGTGTACTTGTGTAACAAGTGTAGGTAAAAAGCACCGCCCAAGCACTCCGCATCGATGGTTAACCAGCGAAGCTGAAACGTGCGGCCCCGGTGTTTAGGAGTGGGTTAATCCCGACGCTGTATTGAAGCGTCTCTCAATTATTGGTTACATGTTTGTGTTTCTAGTGGAACGCAAGCGCCAGTTGTGGGCGGATGCTGCTAACCACAACGCCGAGCTAACTCGAGATATATCGAACGCATGCGACAACGGCGAGCCGAGGAAGCGGCGTTGCGGGCAGAGCACAGTCAACGTGGCAATGGCGGGAACGCGTTAGCTAACGACGTCACTAACAGCGCGGCCAATGGCGCGCGCGCATGGGTGCAACGTAGAAAACGACGTGACTGACGGCGCAGCCAATGGGGACCTTTATCGAAACATGTGGCGAACGGTTTTTCGTTTCGCCTAGCCATATACAGCTTTCGCTGTAAAAAACAATCATACTTCTTTTATCCCACGCGTCAGGGATCGTTCCTTCCACTAATAGAAACGCCATGATAGCGGAACTTTTGGTAGTGGCGCTTCTGTTCTGAAAATGCGACTGCTACTTTTTTACGCCCATTCGCAAATCAACGATATTGGCCTTAAGTTCCTGTTCCTGCGTTCCTAGGACCGTATTCACAATCTTTCCACAAAGTGCGAATTCACAAAGTACTCTTGGCCATTGTTCACTCGCCTTAGCTAATGAACCGCAGCGTCGAGATTTAGCTGCAACATTTTCTTCCAAACAATGTCTGTGAATACGGCCTGCATAACGCTTGCGCTGTGATAACGGTTGCCCTGTAGGCGGCAGCACACCTGGCTAAATGCTATGCACTGCAATCACGGCACGCAAGCAGGCATTTCACGTGTTTTTTTTTTGTTTTTTTTTTTGTATTTCGCGGGCATCTGCAGTGAGCGGAAAAAAATCTAATAGTCAACATATAGAAAGTTAGAAACTGTTTAATCGGACGTTTTGCACACCGCTCTATAACTTTCTAATCAGAATTTTTTGCCCAAGGTCGTTGCTTCAGAGGTTGGCTAATTATTCATGAATAATTATGCAATTAAGCAGAATACAAAAATAGCGTGACTTACTCCATAAGTAAGTCAGCAACATGAACTTGGTCGTGTCGTCTTAGAGTGCATCGACATATATTTTTAAACCCTGGGTAAAGTTCGCTAGGACACCCTGTAGATATATCTGAAAATAGCAAGGTGCAATTATGCAGTGTTGTTTTTCAAAGTTATGCATCCTAATATCTCTGCCTTTCATCTCTTGTTTTCTTCCTCCTATGCATCCTTACTGTTGTCGACATAATGTAAACTCTGTGTATGTGCGCGCCTGTGTGCGTTTTATTAACCGGAATGTTTCGCAACATACTTCATGAGGATTTGCTTAACGTTATTCCGCATTTTAATTCGTGCCCTATCTTTTCCGTATTTATGTGACTGGGCTTCATGTTTTGAGTGTTTATATGGGGAAGCGTTTCGCTGGTTACCTATATAGCGGAATTATTTGAAGATTGAGGGGGTTTCACTTATTTATGTGTTTCTACTTTAAAATTTGATGTGTTTGACTTATTTACTTGAGTTGCGTTTTTGTTTTGGTGGGTCCATGCGATTTTTTTCTCCAATTTCTGCGGTTTTACATTGTATTTAGTTCTCCGAAAAAAAGGAGCACTTGACACAACACGAAGGTACCACCATCTCCTAGATATTATATAATAAAAAGAAATCAAAACTCATCTTGAAATCAAGTATTTCTGCTATAATCCTTTATTACGGGTTTTCTTCGGTCCAGCTTCGTGTCGGCCATTGTATGTGGCCTTTTATAAGTGAAGACAAAAACCAGGAGAGTCTATGGCGTGACTTATAACCTAAACGTGTGATAGCTATCACGTGGCGCCCCCTATTAACGACCTCTGGGGCACGATCACCTCACACTGAGATCAAAGCCGTTCGTCGTCGCGATGCCAGCACATGATCACATTGTGTAGATTCTCCAGGATCAGGTTTCAAGCCGTAGATCAGAGGGGCCCCGGGAACCCCCGTCACACCCACTGCCCTTGTCCCGAACATGCACTGGGCCACTGCACGTCGTTAAACTAGCTGCGAACACGCCTTGTTCTTTATGATACCACTTGCAATACCTAAAGGTATTGCAAGGGAATTACAGTATTGTACGCTTGATAATAAGTATCCGCGCGTATGTGTTCCCTTGCTAATAAAATTGAATAAATTATAGTAAGACAAAATATTGGAGCCAGGCCTTCCAAAATAAATGTTTGTATGCCTTTTTGCCAGAGAAAAAAAATCGATATAGGCACGAAGCTTTAAGGAATGATAGTTTGTGTAACACATAGCCAGACGGAAACAGTGAATACGCACAAGCTCACAGAATGCTTTTTTCTTATTTTTTTTTCTGTGGCGCATATAAACGAATTTCTTTTCGATTCATGGGAGCTGCCGTCTTGGGCTTAGTACACGAATGATTGCTCAAATTTGTACGGAGTGACGTTAAATTCACATGCTTGAGAAACGCAGAATGCCTTTAAACAATCATTCCCCTGCACACACGAATCGAATGTAGTATCGTTTATTTCGTTGTTATACAAAAACTTCGGCCTAACCTCATCTCATGAATAAAGTCGATGTTAATGTGAATAATTGAAGCAATGTAGTTACACACCGTATTGTCCGCCTCCTAGATCGCAGCTTATTGCACCGGTTCCGCTTGTCCTTGCATCCGTGGCGTAAGGGTTTCGATATCGGGATTCTGTCCTAGAGGTGCTATGTTTGAATCCTGCCATCGGACAATATTAATAACGTGACAATCTCGAAAGCATCCTGGAAAGGCATTCATCCCGCGTTTTATCCCAAAGCCATGATGAATTTTCCTTCAACTTCATTGCTTTCTTTCAGAGAAATCGATGCTCGTTTTACTTCGTGACTTCGCGCTTATCTCGGGTGCATCACACTTTTTTCAATGCGATTAACATCGTTAGCTTCTTTTTATTATTACATGCATGCAATAAAGACGTTGGCGTCTCGCAGAGGCCCCGACTATTCCCGTGATACGGCGTGCAATAAGAACAGGAACCACCCTTGGATAGTCATAGCAATACAAAAGCACTAAAGAAGGAGTTCCAGCGAGTAAAAAAAAAGAACCCTTGGGTTTTACGAGCCGGAACCACGATATGAGTAGAGGGACGCCGTAATGAGGGACTCCAGATGAGTTTTGACCAGGTGGGGCTCTTTAGTATAGACCAGTAAACTGCCGTGGTTGCTGGGTGGCTTCGGCGTTACACTGCTAAGCACGAGGTCACGGGATCGAATCCCGGCCACGGGGGCTGCATTTCGAGGTGGGGCGAAATGTGAAAGCACCCGTGTACTCAGATTTAAGGGCACGTTAAAGAACCCCAGGTGGTCGAAATTAACTCATAGTCCCCTTCTACGGCGTGCCTCATTATGAGATCGTGGTTTTGGCACGTAAAACCCCAGTCTTTAGCTAATTAGTAGAGACCAGTGATTGAAATTCGGCCACCACGGCCGGGTTTGGATTCCGCGCCCTAGTTCGCCCGCGAGCAGTTCACAAGTTGTGACACAAAAACTACTGGTTCACTTCCAAATTCACAAGCTAACCTCATTCGCCCACTTTGGCGTGCCGCTGCTGTTTGGTATTCAGACTTTGAAACGTCGCTATTGCTCGATGAAAAAAAAAAAAGGAAATTGCGGTCCAACTTATCAGCTTGAGTGTGAGAACGCAGGTTTTTCTCGCTGACAACCAAAACGCAAAAAATATATATAAATATATATCTGAAAAGGACACTTACGAAATCGCGTAGCGGTTGATTCGAATCAAATATGCTGAACCGCAATTCTACAATGCCTGCAAGACAAAGCCTATTGTGGCTTGGTTAGGTTAGGTTAGCGAAGCTTTCTTTATGTCTCCCGAAGGTGTCGAGCAAGAACAACCTCCTCATTAGTGAAATTGGCAGCGTACCTAAATCAATGTAAATCTCAGAATGACCTCTACAGATTACAATAGAGGCAACCTCACTAATAGGGCGTGCGACTGCATTGCTCGAATGATAATCGCATTATCGTCGTCAGTCACCGTGCGATGCGTTCTGCCATAATGCTTCTGAAACTTTCTCCGCCCTGCGGATTACCGCCAAAATCATTTGCCCTACACTGCAATTTATTGCCTTCAGACATGCACGATTTATTTTTATTTTTAATATTGTTGGCTCTTCATTAACTAAAGTGTGAGCCGGTGAAAATATGGGCAGGCACACAAATGCTGAATGTTAGTTTATGCGCATTCGTAATCTAACGACATCACTTCCAAATTTTGTCCTTCGGCGAGCAAACCGCTTTAGCATCCAATACTGCGCGCGAGTTTGTCCTTGCTGGTGCAGGCTGCGGTTTTTAGCCAAGAAACCGAAGGCGCCGCGTCAGCTAGCAGTGCCTCGGCAATTAAGTCTTCTCTACGCAAATAGAAAAAAACGAACGCGATGCTTCTATTGCTGATTAACTTTCTCTCTCTTTTTTTCCCAGAGTGAACCGGAGATGTGGTTTCCGCTGGCTTCCGGCTTCTAGCGAGCTTCCGCCACCCAAGAACAATGCTGAGCGCATTAGCTGCAATAGAAGGTCTTGAAGCCCTGTTCGTCATCCGCGACGATGTTACAATTAACGGAAGGCCTTGCGCCTGTAAGGTTAACTCGTAATTCGGGGACGCCCGGTAGAAGGGCGCGCTTTCAGCTCGTGCTTAATGCCTGTCTTTTTTCCCCTACAAATGATCTTGGGGCTAGTTCTCTCAGTGAATATAGCTTTATTATTCTTGTTATAATAATATTAACGTTAATAATAATTATTATTATTATTAGTCCGGCAGCATGGCACCCTGTAAGGATGCATGCTTGCTCTGATTGTGCCCTTGCTTTTGGAAAACAGCACTTCTTTCGCGGTAAAAGGTGTGAAAAACATGAACATGCGTATAGTGTGTAACCTGGCCAGACGACGAACTCGAGCTTTTGAAGTACGGATCGCGCTCCTTTTTGTGTAATTTGTGTGACTTAACACAGCAGGGTGTTAACCCTAGCGACAACGACCCGACGGCGCGCTCCTCGCGCGCTTTCCTTTTCCCTAAACCGGTTTCCCCTTATCCTGTTGTGCGCCACTTGGTGATCTTGGCGGCGACGTGGCTGGTCTGCGTCGCCTCCTCCTCGACGCGCTTGAGGGAATCTCGTTCCTGAGCGAAGCAGTTTCCCAACTGCGAGAGGAGAATGAACGCCTTCGTATAAGGACCATTCCCGTGGCGTGTAGCAACAGACCCAAGTCGTCTCCTCCCTTCGAGCGGAAGTTAGTTGCCTGCGTGACGAGCTGTCGCGACGTGCAACTGCCCATGCCTGCAGGAAGACACCTGTCGACTTCGAAAGGTCTTCTACCATTACTACCTCTTCTACTGCTGCCTCAACGCAACCTGATGTACCTGTATTTCAACGCACATCTAAACAACGAGTTTCGATTTCCCCACATTATTTCGCTTGCTTCACTGAAAAAGCTCCCGAGAATAACCAGAAAAGCAAGAGCCCTGCCTCCGTTGGAGCCCTTAAGACTTCGATGGTATCGGTAGCTCAATGGCCGCAACGACCTAAGGCGATTTTTTTTCTAACTTAAGCCTAGAAGCAACGTCTTCCGAGCTGACGAAGCACTTAAAGGCCTTGAATATTTCTCCGCTCTCCCACCAGCGACTTAGAACAAAATATCAGTCGTATTATTTCTATTCATGTAGCCGTCGATGATGCAGCCCTTAAGCGCCTGAACGACCTGTCAATATGGCCAATGGGATGCCTGTTTAAGCGGTTCCATGGGGTTCTGCATGGCGACATGCTTCATGCTTCCGAGATAACCCCCAAGGACCAAAGTGGCGTGTAATTTGAAGATCTCTTACCGAAACACTCGTGGACCAAAGCACGCGAATGCGCAGCAAAGCACGTGAAATTTTATGCAATGTTATTTCGTCTTCTTTTACTATTTTTTCATTTCCGAACTTGTCTCTGCAGTAAAATTTCCTCTTCAGACTTCTTTTTACCGCACTCCAACGTCTTCCGCAATGACCGGGTCTTGAGTGGATCTTAACAAAAAAGGTGGCCGCATACTGATTGCCGTTGACAGTTCACGGAGATGTGTTCGGCGCAGTGACATAAAAAACTTACAGCAGTAGGTTTGGCTAGAAGTCAGCCTAGCGCGCTGTGAAAATTTTTGAATCGGTTCTCTCTATCTACAGCCGAATATTTCTCCTGTTTTGTTTCATGAGGTCATCTCTTCAATTGAATATCTTCCCATAGCAAGCACAGAGTAATCCTTCTTGGTGACGTTATCACACCTGGAGTTGATTGGAACCCACATGGAGATTTTCATTCACAATCATTACGTATAGAGAAGAAATTCGGCCTGCTTTTTGACGTTCTGTCTTACTCTTCCCTTAAGCAGCATAACTTGATCACAAATTGTTGTGGCAATGTCTTAGACCTGTGCGTCTAGAATACTCAAGTTTAAGATGTCTCTCGTTCTGACATGTCGCTTGTGTGTCCCAATAAGTGTCAACCATCAATAAAGACAACTGCCCCTGTATCAGCCGTGAGGCAGAGCTCCTCCAGTGGCATAAATGAACATTCTCGCTTTGCTTCCAAGCATGGTGATTATGTTATTTTACATGACTTAATGTCCACCCCCGATTAGTCACTGGTTACAGACGAACCCAATGCTGATGCCCAAGTACGTCTGTTTACGGAGCTTGTTTTGAGCAGTATGCGCAAACAAATTCCCCCGTACAGACTTAAACGCTCTAAATATCCACACTGGTTTTCGTCTGAACTTATAAATGTCATAAACTATAAGGATCACGCGCACCCAACATCTAGAATTCCTGTGCCTAATGAGTGGAGAGAATAATTCCACTTTTTTATTTACGGAACCAGGCATTTTCTGGGTTTGTACCTGGAATAGTAGAGCTGTCGCTCTAAAGAAAGGAAGAAAAACATCCGGTTAGCAAGCAAACATTTCCAACATAATAAAGGAAATAAGATCAGGCCGGAGTTTGACGTGCCAATACCAAAATTTAATTATGAGGGAGGCCGTATAGTGTCAAACTCCGGATTAATTTTGACGATCGGGGGTTCTTTAGCGTGCTACCAAATGACAGCATACACGAGCGTATTTGCGTTCCGGTCCTGTCAGAATACCACCACCGTCGCCGGGGTTGTACCCACAACTATATAGTGCAACTGCAGTGCAACTGCACTGCAACGTGGCCGGTGATTTTTTTTTTTTTTTTTTAACTGCAACGCTTTACCAAAGCGAAGCTTTCTATGTCTCACTGATTCGTCCGTGAGCGCCAAAAACGCACTCCAGGAAAGCTAATTCACACAATGGAACTAACTATCTGCGCATCTGCGCACACAATCGTAGAAAACTACACTTAACATTCGCAGTTGCACCGATAAGAACAATGTGAACTGCAACGCCACGCTACCCAGACGAACTGTACATATCTGCATTGCATTACGCGCGTCACGCAATGCACTCCCGGTCGTCACCATTGGTAGGCCGCGGGTGCAGCGCACGGCAGAAAAAGAGACTGCCGTACGCGATCGTAAGCGCGAGCGCGATCGTGCTCGTAAGACCGATCCCGTGTATCGGCAACGGCGTGCAGTCCGTGAAAGTTGGAGTGTGTGCTTGTAATAAACGGCTACATGATCTAAAGCAAAGGCTGTGCAACTTAAACGAAATGTGTGTTCCTTCAACTTCAACGTTCAAAAAATACGATCTTAAACAACCAATCAAATCACATGTGCGTCGCATCAGGTCGCTCAGCATTTCTCGGGTTCTTTGCGTGGTCGTTGGCTTCGGACTTTGATTCAGTTTGCATGGGCGAAGCTTCGCGTTCAACCATTTTTCTTTAAGAAAGGGGCTTTGACTTTTTTAATGCGTTTTAACCAGTGTTTTCTCTGTAGCACCGTGGTATTCTTGCATGGATGACTTTCTTTCTGCCTCAGCAAACTCCCTGCAGCAAGCGGATTTCCGCAGAACTTATTTGCAACAATAGATAGAGTAACATATACTTAGTGCACACAAACTACAAATGGAGTTTGTTTTTAGCTGCACCAACTTAAACAAAAAAAAACAATTGCCTGTCACAAACAATACAATCCTAAACCTTCATGTAAGTTACTCGGTGAGGTGGTCATTACATTACTATTACGAGGAATTGAAATGCTTAATTGAGTTTGCGAGGCATATCGACTTGTAAGGAATGCTGAGGATGACACTTGGTGACTTTGGTTTCGAGATATGCGCTGACAAAGTTTTGTTAAAAATACACAGGTGTTCCACTCACTTTTTTAAGAATACGCTTTTTTAGGCATTGGAGCACACAAGTATCTGCAATGCCAATGCATTTCGTTGGACAAATTGAAAATTAATATACCGAAACTGGTGGAGTACTGAAAAACTAATTCCAAGTGAATATGCTTTGCGAGCTTACCGTCTACAATTCGCATATTGAAATATGTGCCCTGAAGTAATGAATGTTCATTGACGTAATTATGGTAAATATCAATTAAGCATTTTGGTTTCTTGAATGCGTTGGCCACGCCATCGCGTGAACTTAATCAAGGGTTAGAATTGTGTTACCTGCTAGAGGCAATTTTATAACAATCGGTGCCGCTAAAGAAAGAAGGACACCCTGTATAGGTGTCTGTCCCCACCGCACATAATTTGTAAGTTACTCGATTGGCGATTATCACCGATGCCACCTCTAATACAATCATTAAAATTATAAAAGCACTCAAAATACCATGAAAATGATAAAAGTGAAGGTTAGAAAAATTACAGCGAGATCAGTTCTAAAGTTAACCTAACAAACAGATGACCTTAGGCACTTCGAAAGCTGCAAATATTCTATACCCAGGTACAAATAAAGTCCTCGTCAAGTACAAATTAGTCGGTCATTGCAAGCACGCTCTCATGGGGAGCCTTGCGCGTTTTCAGCAACTGACACAGCACTGCTCTGTTTTTGCTACACTTCGGAATTCTTCAACCCTGATATAATAAACTTTCTGCAGCACTTCGTGTTGTTGGCATGATCGGGCAACAGTTTGAACGATGTTACAAGGTATGACAGGCATCGGGAATGTTCTACAATGCGTAAATCATGGTAAACCGTTCGGTTTTATGCTAACTATACGAAGCTATAGACTGCCTACAAGAAGATAATACCGACCCATTTTCTGGCATCTCCGTCTGAACTACTTCCTGGTGGATACCACCTCTTGCAGCGATGCACTGCCTTACATGGTTTCGTATAAGTTATTACTACACTCTTCATTTATTCTTTAGGGTATAGATCTGGGATCACTGTTAAATGTATCAAACGAATTTACGTGCTCAGTAATTCAACACATATTAGTGGTCCCTTTCGTTACAACATTACTCACTTTCTGTTTATGCAGGACTTGTTTGCGTTGTTAGCCTTGGTATTGTGTGCACCTTCCCTTTCGTCACTGCATGTGCTGAGGTCGTCGACCAGTGAGACTCGTTCTAGCTTTCACCCTCGGCCTCCTCAGTCTTTCGGTGAAAACCAATTCATTCAATCTATTCTCGTACACATTCCCAACCGTGTTCCACATAAATTGCGCTACGTAAGTGGAACATCTTTGCAAACACGTTCGCCTTAGTGAAACTTATATCAAACAATATTCAGAGTGACAAAAATTCCGACAGACCCTATCGCGCAATGAATGTCGATGTTAATACGATTAGTACTGAAGGAATGTGGCGACACACCGTGTCACCACCGCCGAAACGCGTCGCGCATCAGGCGCGTATAAAACTGGGCTCCTCTCTCACGCTTCCTTCTTGACACTTTGTGCCATCTATGAGGGCCGCGGCGAAGTTCGCGCGTGGCGCGTGTGTGAGCATCTTTTCAGACAAGATTGTCTGAAGACATATAGCGCAGGTTTGATTCCGCCCAGCACTAGATACATTTCAAATGAATAAATGTGATTTGAGAGCGGCACATTCTTTGTGGCACACACCCGGCGACACAAGTTGGCGTCAAAGAAGTTCATTGACAAGTGGCACATACTCCGTAACTCAGACCCAGTGACCCTGGTTGGTGGGAAAGAGTTTCATTGAAGGGCAGCGCATACAGTCAGTGAGCCAAATTCTTTGACAGATACTGATGGGCTAGCTGGTTCTCCATGATTTGGTTAGGCAGCGCACTTAAAAGAACACGTTCACTCAAAACATGAACGATTAGAACATGCACAGGCGCTGGACTTCAACTATTGATCTACTGCTGAAAGAAGCTGTTTCTATTGAGCGTTTGGTGAGCGCGCTCGCTACGACAGCGGCATGGCGAAGTAACAAAAACAAGAAATGAACGGCATTGGCCATCGCCGTGTGCGCTCAAAATACAGTGAAATGCCCAGGTATCGGCGTGCTTATTTCTGAAAGTAATACTCAGGAGCAGCTGATACACGTGTTCTTCCACTTGTCTGTGACGTCTATTGCTTCTAAAATAATTGTCCATTGTTTGTTTGTCACGTTCTCTGCGTGCAACCTCTGTTCTTGTCGGCGTGTGTGAGCAGCCCCAGTCCCTGCGATGAAAAGACCAGGTGTTCTGAATATTTAGCTCTGCGGTGATAATTGCACTCGGTAACCCTCATAATGAGGCATCTGCCAGTTTGACCGACATGTACCCTGTCACAGGTCAAAAAAACGGAATCAACCACTAACTTCGTACAAGTGACATAAGGGGTTGTGACTTTAGTGACCCATAAAATTATCCACTCATACAGAGTACATGCACGCACAGTATTCAAAAGTAATCCGCTTACTCGCAACACGTTTCTAGGGGGCAGGAGCTGAAACACGCGACGCTGCATCGACCTCGTATCCACGTCGTGTTCCTGCGCTGTACGTCTGACAATAATGATTCGCCACTAAGCCCAACTTTCCACTCTCTTGAAGTTCTTAAAATACGACTGAGATTGACTTTATATGGATGCCTAATACTCCGCTACATTGCACAATGATATGGAGTACAGCTGCATCGGCCTATACTTTTGACCATTTGCGGATGAATCTCCGCAAAATATGGCTCTTGTAACGTCATTACTATTGGTCATGCGATCTTTTCTTTATTCCTACAGCAAAAAAAGAAAAAAAAAACAGTGCTACAAGCAGGAAAACTCAATAACGAATTGGGCCAATATGTTGAGGAGAATTGGCGTTTGTTTTGTTGATGGTTGATTTTTTTCTGCGCATATTTTGTTACTGCGCTTATATAACCTATGCCTTCACGCGAAGGACACTATCGCTTCACCGGAAATTAAAGCAACCAAAATAGGCCTCGACACTTCACCGAGCGCGCCAACTCGCGCGCTAATGGCAGCCAGAGCACTAGTTCGTTTCCTGCGGTCTACGGGCCTGCGAGACATAGACTGTGATAGCGCCGCCTAAGTTTCTGAGGGGATTTCCGTTTTTCTACTCACCTTTCTTTCTCGCTATCTCTTTAAATCCCTTTATCGCTGTGCAGGGTAGCAAACGAGATTTTTTTTTCTGGTGAACCTCCCTGACTTTCCATTCTTCCTGTCTCTCTCTCCTGCTTATGAAAATAAAAGACAGGCAGTTCCCCGAACTGGGCTCTAAACGTTATACTAGTGGGGATCCGGATATTGCTTCAGGCTGATGAATCATCCAATTCTTCGCCTTATTATCAATTATTTTCCCCACATCGTAGAATTAGGTCTTTACCTTGTAACTGAAAAAAAAATGCAGTTATGCGGATACCGTAAGATTGGTAGGAAGTCATGCGGCTAACTTGATACGAGGACCACTGAAGTGTTCCTTGGAAAGAATTTGATTTCCTGTGGAAGCAAGAAACGTATAAATGAAACAAGCTCGTAGATGTGGCCGGGTTCCTAAACGCAGCCTTCCTGGGCAGAAATTAAAACGAAAGACTATATCATTAATATAGCATCCATTACCACGAAGATCTAGAGGATGGCATTGTACTCGTCTAGTACAGTGATTATTTTCGTGCTTTCGGGCTCCCCGTCTACGGTCACTTGAACTATACATGGTGTACACGGTGGTGTTTTTTTTTTTTATTTAGCTGCATCTAATTTTTATAAATTGCCTGTTGCCGACAGTGCAATTCTAAGCCTTGATATTAATTAGTCGATGAGGCAGCCGTTACTTCTAGGAGAAATAAAATGCATAATTGCGACAATTAACTTTTTAATTACTTGCATTACGGCCGATATTTCAGTCTAGGAATTTTACCTAGTGAGTATGCAAGGCATACCAGCTTCAAATGTATTCTCAGGACTACGCGAGTCTCGAGATTAATTTTCAATGTGTTCGACAAAAATAGAGGAGGCGCTGGTCCTACTAAGTGCATTGGCGGTCCAGTTACTTTCTGCTTCATCGCATAAAACAACGTTTACTTAAAAAAGGTAAGTGAGACAACTGTGGATTTTTACCGCCAGTTCGACAGTGCATGTCTTGAAACCGGTGCAATCTTCAGAACTCGTTTTAAGTCGATATGCCTTGCATACACACTAGGTACAATTAGTAGTATATCAAAGATTTGTGGTAAAGTAATTATTTAAAATTTAATTAGTGTAATTATGTTAATTACTCAAATAAGCCTTTTTATATCTCGTAGAAGAAATCGCCACCTGTTCGAGGAACTTAAATCAAGGTTAACATAGCGCTATCTGACAAAGGCCATTTTTGAAGATTTGTTGCAGGTAAAAAAAAAAATATCCAGTACATAGTTGAGGTCTCTTCCGAGTCATGGGCGGCAGGACTACATAAAGCAATAATATACGCATCGCTGTACAAGTACGTCCCATCACACAGCTATTTCTAAAGAATCATTAGGACGACATCATCATCACGAGCCTATTAATTATGTTCAGTGCATGACCAAGGCTTCCCTCAGCTATCTGCGATTACTCCTACTCCTTCTGAACACATGGATTCCAACTTGCACATGTATAGTTCTGACAAGACAAACACGAAGAACACACGAAGGCGCACACAAAATTACGCTTTCATTAAGAGAGGCGTCCAGGAGACAAGTTTTGTATCAGTGATCAAGAAACAACTTGGCTTAAATAACCATTACTTTTGAAGGCGATCACATGAACATGTGTACACGATGATTGCCAATGTATAACTTGACGTATATTTGTCACATTTTAAGATTATGAAATTTCTTAGAATATATTATGTTTATTTAGAGAGGCGCTTATCGTCAGTATTAGTTTATTCATATGAGTGCGTAGACTCGTATCTGTGAGATCAATGTGTGATTACTACGGGCCAGTCATTGACGCGTTAGTTAAGCATACAATATTCGCGATACTTGCGGCATCGTCACGTTGACACAGTTTCGCCAAAGAGAACTCGATGAAAGCTTGGCGAAATAAAGATAAACGAAACTAATAAAATGAGATATTCCTCAACTATCATACGCTCATCCCCAAATACTGACGTTAACGTCAGTATTTGGAAGGTAGAAGCAATTTAGCAACTGTGCTAAGAAGGAAGCAGCAACTTAGCAACTGCTCTAAGCTGCCTCTCCTTTCGATCTACTCACTTAGACTCATGCTTTATTGTGCATTAAGTAACCAAGGGGTGTGGTCAAAATAATTTTAAGGCGATAGGGTTTTAAGGTGTCAAACAATTTTAAGGCTTGTCGCAATAAATCCGGTGTCGGTGTCGGCGTTGTCCATTAGAGAAAAATGGTATTTAGGTATATATATATATATATATATATATATATATATATGCCATGCCTTGCTCTATTACATGAGGTATATTCGGGTTATATTGTTACATCACTCCATCCCTAAAGATGCTCATACCTTGTCGCACATTCTTGACAAAGATCAAAACGAGAACAAGTTGAAAGCTGGAGCAGGAGCATTCTTGACAAAGTTATTCCACAGAACTTTCGCAATGATCGCCCACAAGGAAATGTCATGAAACAAAACACCGACAGCGAATGCCTTTTATGTTAAATCTTCTCAGACTGAAATACTAAAAGTGCCAAACAATGACGGAAACCTCAAAACGATGTACTTTTTTTGGCGCAACTGTGCACTACCTCCGGGATCGGCCCACGCAAGGGGCCGCGTTTCCACCATAAGATTCGCCTTCGTGCATAGCGTTCGCCGCCAGCGTTTCCCGGTAAACATTATGGTTACATAAGCTGCAGTTTCAGGGAAGCATGAGAGGCAGTCGGGGATGTTTGAATGCTATCGCGTTCCACTCTTAAAAGCCAAGCTGAAGCGTCCTCAAATTTTTTTTTATGCTTTGTTCGTTCCCTATTTCTTATAGGTGGTTAGTGTGTATGTATTACTGTTACGTTCTTGTTATGATCCGTTATTCCGCTACTTCGGCACTGTTTGCAAAGAAGGATCAATCCTACCTAAGTAGCTATGAATATGCTGCCTTATTTACATGCGTGCATTATATGTTACATATTTTACTCCAATGCCATTTTGGTTAGTTCTTAATGTACATTGTGGTGCTAGATGCCTAGTCAGGTGACCATCGATATCGCATCTAGTCTCCAGCTCAATGGCAATCACAGGTTGTCAACCAACCAATAAAAGAAATGAATGACTCAAAGAATGAAATATTTATTACTTATTTACTAAATATTTGATACGACGCCAGCCTTGCGAGAAAGCACGTTAATATTACTGTCCGAACCCGTAATGTACTTGTGTATTGATAATTAGCGCACTATGGGTAGTTTGGGGTAACACTGTAGTCTAAGTCCCATGAAATCATCGTCACGGGCGGGCAAAGCGAGATGCCGATTTGGCAATTCCCGGCAAAAAAGTGCCATGCTGTGACCGCCCTGCCGTCCTCGCCTTCGAGCTGCCACCCTCTCTGGTATGACATTGTTCTTACCGGGGTCGTCGCGACACAATCACCACCATGTCGTCATCGTCGTTAACGTTCCTGTCGTCAAGCCACCGCCCTTCTTGGGGTCTTCGAGGCGACAGCTTCGCCGTCTTTGTGCCGTTATGTCGTCGTCCTCATACCGAAGCGGTTATCTTTTTCTTCATTATCTGAGAAATATTGACTGGTTAGTAGGATGTTTTAAGTGCTGGCTATCCAAAAAATCTTCACGATAGAAAGTAAGAAAAACAAAAAAAAGCAATGAAATAACTAAACACTCTCGAAACCAGCCGATAATGCCGAGAAAGAATAGCGAATAACCAATTACGGCACAACTTATCTCGTCTTGTCTGTCGAGGGTAATGCAAATAGCAATCGAGCATTGTAGCGACAGACCAAATTCCCGAAGCCACGTTACCACGAATGCTACTACTTTTCTTGCTTCAGCTATTTGCCACATACTCCGATGTCCCTTAGTTACGCCACTCGCTCGCAAATGTCGCCCGTTAGCACGCAGTCGTGATGACGACTGCATACAACGCCGACGCAGTGACCATGAAATAACTAAGGAATGATATTGATCGAACGAGAAGAGTGCATAACCACTATGGGATGACGACAATGGGATGTAGATTCCCAAACTATAGCGGCGGAATAACGACGACAACGTGACCACGATGCCATGAGGGCAATGAGATGGCGACAACCGTAAGGGGACGATGTCGTGACGACGACCATCGTTCTAATGTAGTTATGCCGTCCTAGTAATTCCAGCTTCTCCATTTCCTCCGTCACACAGTCGTCGTTATGACGTCGTCATCTTACTAAATTCTTCATTCTAGCATCGGCATCACGTTATCGTCACGCCGTTGACGTACCACCGTCGTGGTCGTATACGATCGTCCTCGCTCCGGCGTGGTCATCCAATGGTCGTCGTGCCGATCTGTCACACCATCGTTGTCGTGCTATCGTTGTCGCTTTAGCGTCGTCATCCCATGGCTGTCATGCAGCCGTTGTGTTCATTTTATCATAATAATTTTGCCGCAGTGATTCCAGCGTCGTCATGTCATTGTCTTCGTACCATTCTTATCATTCGATCATCCTCGTTGTGTTGACATCGTACAGTCATCTTCATGCCGTCGTGGTCGTTCAAATATCGCCACTCCTTCGTCGTCATGCGTGTCATGTGCATGAATAAACGCTACAAGATTATGTTGAGCAAGGTGGTTGCCAGTGTAAATGTCCAACTGGTCGTGTGGTCCCTACTTGCAAAATGTCGCTAATCAGGAGCAGCGTTATACGCAAATGCAAAAAAAAAAAAAACTTCACCTAAACTGATTCCCCCATTGCGTGACTGGAATCCTCCGAGTTTAACGCGACAGTGTTAAGGGCCCCGTGTCGCAGAAAATCCGGCGTCGGCGTCGGTGTCGGCGTTAAGCATCAGCGTCAGGCAGAAGTAATCATGCGGAACCACTCCGACCGGCCTGTCAGCCTGTCGCCACTGCCGTTTCGTGGCAGCGGCTCGATCCCTCTTCTCCGCGGCGCTGTCCACGGCGCTGACGCTGGCGTTGACGCTGGCGCGGTCCGTGGTACTCATCGCGGCGTTGCGGGAGGAGAATGAGAGGACGAAGTGAATGATGATGAGTGGGCGAAGCACCGGGGGATCATTCAGGCAAAACACGGAAGCGTTCTCCGGAAGCGGGAAGCTGGGTTCCGGAACCGGAAGCGGAACTGGCAGTGGAACCGGAAGCGGAAGTGGAAACGGAAGCGGTCCCTGAAGCAGAAGCCGGCTTCCGGTTCCGACTTCCGGAAGCCGGAGCTTGGCGTACATTTACTATACAAATACATACAAGGAGAGGAGGGGGGGGGGATGCGCAGTGCGGCTGTGGAGTCTGTGGACGCCGCACGGCGGATGGAGGAGGGACATAGCCCCGACCATAAGCTGCTTCGCATCTAAAATCGTAAAGTACGAATTAACCACAAACGTACAGACGTGATAGCGTCAGATTGTAATTTGAATATACTATAAAAATACCTGATAAGCAGCTAGGGATCTTTGAATGCTATCGCGTTCCACTCTTAAAGGCGAAGCTTAAGCGTCCTCCAATTCTGATGGTGTTTCGCTGTACTTTGGTTCTAGGCAACATTGACGAGAATGTTGAAAACGGAGCCTTTCTAATTTTGATTGGGCCCCATGTCGCAGAAAATACGGGGTCGGTGTCGGCGTCAAACGGCGTCCAATAAAGCTATCGCGTTCCACTCTTAAAGGCGAAACTTAAGCGTACTCCAAGTTATTTTTTATTTTTTTTTGTCATACACCGAGCACCGACTATAAGCGAGTAATTATACTGAAACATATTGTTATATGCCAGTCGCTTAATTAATGGTCTGTCCGCCCTAAAAAGGAGAGAATTAAGAGCTAGCATGCCAATTATTTCGCGTTTCTTCGGAGCCTTCATTACACCTCTAATGCGGGAAATCCTGAATAGTTTCTTGAAGTAAAACTACGCGTTTTTCGTATAATGACTTTGTTTGTCCTCACGAGCCGGTAGAATATACGCTCACAGGTTGTTTGAGCAATCGATCCTTCTCGAAAACTTTAAGAGAGGCTTCGTCTTTACGTAACATAATCCTGTGTTTCTTCCCGTCTCCTCCTGTATCCTCTTAAAGCTCGACCTTTTAGCGCGATCGCTTGTTGACTTCGTCTGCCCTATTTTCCCTCGTAGTTATACTTTATTTTCTTTCGGACCCAACGCTGTTGTTTTTCCGGGGTGTTGACGATGGAGAGAAATTGGGGCATGGAAGGGAGCCCGGATTTTTCCACCTGTGGCAGTACGGGAAATAGTGCGGCGTCAACAAATTCTTTGTAAGCTACAAGTTAAACACCTACGGCTATTCTGTTACGATGCAACTCTGAGTCTTTTTCTTTAGAGAGCTATCCTCCAGAGGCTTGTGTGTAGTGGGTACGCAGAAACGCCATCGAAGCCACGGTGTTGTTAAGGAGCCAACAGGGTGAAAATCAGAGTTTTAATTACTTCGATTAGGTTATCGTTTGATTTGCACATTCGCACTTTTGATTTGCAATCTCCGTTTGCACACTATAGAAGCTGCAAATAGGACAACAAAATGGCGTACGTGACGGCACGTGAATATTTATGTGTAGCGAGCTAATGTGCGAAAAAAAAAACGATCACCATGTTCCGTCGCGTAGATGCATCCTTAGTCACTTTCTGCGTGTTGAAAGCAGCAATGTGTGCGTAGATTAATTGAGGAAATCGCGAAAAACATTGTTACTGAAACAAACTATAAACAACTAGAGTTATCGAAACAAAGAAACTTGTCGGCAACTCCCCTTGTCGAAACATTGGTTTCAGCGACGTTCCTAGTTCCACCCGATGCAGTTATTGTACCCGATAGCGTAATGAAGCGGCAGAAATGAAGCAGGGGGTTTCTGGGAAAGATAACCTCTCAGTTGAAGAGAATTGTTCCTTCTGTGAGCATGGGCTCTGATCAACGTCTTTCGCCTTTATAAAGTCAGGTCCTGAGGAAACCAAAAGCACAAGAGCGAAAGCGATGCTTGCAATAAGGGCGTCGTCATTACATCATCTTACGCGACCTGCACTTATCCAAGTGCCAAGAAATAGACTCTCGCCCCTCGCTCTGTGCCTCTTTCTTTTTCTCCATCTCGGTGCCACTGGGGAAAAGACTTCCTGAGCTCATTTTATGCTCTGGCCGCCTCGCGTAATTGAAGCGGGACCAACCCGCTCCATCATCTAGGATAGGTTAAGGCAAGCGCTTGCAATACGACCCGGCTTTCTGACACCGCTGTCTGATCCGCGCGAAGGAACGTTTGACCTTAGGACTCCATCTCGTACGTGGAAAAAGAAACGCCGTGTCTTTAGCTATACTTTTCCGATATAATCTGCTATTTCA